>NC_137774.1:59675525-59964525 GCF_963455305.1 Plecotus auritus | reverse complement strand
AAACATGACCTCTTGGTTCATAGGTCAACGCTGAAGCACTGAACCACGCCGGCCGGGCCATACCATGCTGTTTTGATTACTATAGCCTAGGAGCATAGTGTGATATCAGGCAGTGTGATACCACCAACTTTGTTCTTTCTAAAGATTGCTATGGCTATTTGCAATCTTTTGTAGTTCCATATGTATTTTTTTTGGTTATTTATTCTAGTTCTGTGAAATACACCATTGGTATTTTGATAGGAATTGCATTGAATATATAGATTGCTTGAGGTAGTATAGACATTTTAATTCTTCCAATCTATGAGCCTGGTGTATGCTTCCATTTATTTGTAGCTTCTCCAGTTTCTTTTGGGGGGTGGGATTGATACAATTATCAATGGGATTGTTTTCTTAGTTTTCTTTTTTTTAACCATTATTGTTGAGAGTGTTACCAGTGTCCCTCTCTTCACCCCCATTGCCCCCCTCCACCCAGTTCCTGCTCTGTCCCAGGCCTTCACCACCCTATTGTCTGTGTCCACAGGTTATGTATATATGCAAATAAGATCTTTGGTTAATCTCTTCCCGCACCCCTCTCACCCCTTCCCTCTGAGATTCATCAGTCTGTCCCATGTTTCCATGCCTCTGATTCTATTTTATTCATCAGTTTATTTTGTTCATTAGATTTCTTGTTCATTTATTTTGGTTTTTAGATTCAACTATTGATAGATATGTGTTTATTGCCATTTTATTGTTCATATTTTTTTACTTATTTTTTTCTTCTTCTCCTTCTTCCTCTTCTTAAAGAATACCCTTCAGCATTTCATGTAATACTGGTTTGGTGGTGATGAACTCCTCTAGCTTTTTCTTGTCTGTGAAGCTCTTTATCTGACTTTTGATTCTAAATGATAGTTTTGTTGGGTAGAGTAATCTTAGTTGTAGGTCCTTGCTATTCATCATTTTGAACAGTTATTGCCTCTCCCTTCTGGCCTGCAAAGTTTCTCTATATAGAAATCAGTTGTATGGGTGCTCCCTCATAGGTAATTAACTGATTTTCTCTTGCTGTTTTTAAGATTCTCTCTTTGTCTTTAACCCTTGGCATTTTCATTATGATGTGTCTTGGTGGGCCTCTTTGGGTTTCTCTTGTTTGGGACTCTCTGTACTTCCTGGACTTGTATGTCTATTTCTTTCACCAGGTAGGGGAAGCTTTCTGTCATAATTTCTTCAAATAGGTTTTCAGTATCTTGCGCTCTCTCTTCTCCTTTTGGCACCCCCATAATGTGAATGTTGGTACACCTGAAGGTGCCCCAGAAGCTCCTTACACTATCTTCATATTTTTGGATTCTTTTTCCTTTTGCTCTTCTGATTGGGTGTTTTTTGCTTCCTTATATTCCAAATCATTGATATGATTCTTGGAATCCTCTACTGTTGAATCCCTATAAATTAATCTTCATTTCAGTTAGTGCATGCTTAATTTCTGACTGGTCCTTTTGCATGTCTTTGACATTTTCACTAAGATCCTTGAAAGTCTCACTAAGTCCCTTGAAGCTCTCATTAAGATCCTTGAGAAACCTTATAGCCATGTATCCAGGTTTTGAACTCTGTATTCAGTAGTTTGCTTGCTTCCATTTCTTTCATTTGTGACATGATTCTTTGTATCCACATTTTGGCTGCTTCCTTGTGTTTGTTACTATGTATTGGGTAGAGCTGCTATGTCTCCTGGAATTGGTAGAGTGGCCTTGTGTAGTAGGTGTCCTGTAGAGCCCAGTGGCTCAGCCTCCCCAGTCACCTGAACTGGGCACTCTAGGTGCACTTCTGAGTGGGCTGTGTGCACAGACTTGTTGTAGTTGATACTTGATTGCTGTTTGTGTCACTGAAAGGAGTTGACCTCTAGGCCAATTGGCTGTGAGGACCAGCTGCAACTACAGTGAAGAGCTGCTGTGCAGGAGACACCCCTATGGAGTAGGACTTGCTTCAGTGGGGATTTGGTCCTCACTGAGTCTTCCCCTTGAGTGTGTAGCATGTGGATGTGTAGAGTTGTAATCTGGTGTGGTCTGAGTCCACTGGGTGCACCATCTCTTAGGTCTCCAGGGAAGTGCAAAGCCAGCCACTGCCTGGGCCACCTGGAAGGAGTTACAGAGAGATCTTCAGATGGCTACTATTTGTATTGAGCTAGGAAATGCCTGGACGAGGCCCAGCTGAGAAGCAAGGCAGGCTGGTGCTAGTGCCAGGTCTTGGGCCTCTTATTAATAGGTATGTAGCACACTGACGCCAGCTGTTGCTTTTTTGAGAGATATCAGCAAAGTCTGAAGCCTAAGCCAGGACAGGCCATTCATATGGAAAAGCTGCTACAAACAGCTTGGGTGGGGCTGCAAGTTCGATGGGGCAGGGTCTCAGAGAATCACTGGGGTGGAGCCAACAGTGTGGGCCATGTTAATGGAATCTCAGATATGGCTGCCAGTCAGCTCTGTGACAGCGGGGTCCCAGCATAGGAACAATGACCCCTGTGAGCACCCCTGTCTTGGGAAAGCCATCCCCGAGTTCCTGCCCCTATGCCAGACAGTCTGGTTTCTCCTTGTATGTCCCTGGTTTACCCAATGCTACCGCCCAGTGCTGGAGCTCAGGGGGAATAGGACTGTGTAACTTCATGTGCAGACCTTTTAAGAGGAACTGCTGGATCTCCAGCAGCCGACTGTGTAACTTCATGTGCAGACCTTTTAAGAGGAACTGCTGGATCTCCAGCAGCCTCCATGTCTCTGAGCCACAATTCCTACTGATTTTTACAGCCCAAAGTTACAGGGACTTCTCTTCCCAGCTTTGGAACCCTGGGGCTGGGACCACCTAGCTCCTCATAGGATGTCTCCACAGAGACAATCTCCCACACGATTAAAAAACACCACACATCGCCCTAGCTAGTTTGGTCAGTGGATAGAGCGTTAGCCTGCGAACTGAAAGGTCCTGGGTTCAATTCCGGTCAAGGGCACATGCCTGGGTTTTGGGATCAATCCCCAGTGGGGGACTTGCAGGAGGCAGCCAATCCATGATTCTCTCTCATCGTGAATGTTTCTATCTCTCTCTTCCTCTTCCTTCCTCTCTGAAATCAAAAAAAAAATATATATATATATCACACGTGGGTGTTGGACCAGCCTGTTCCAAGCCTCTGCCCCTCCTACTAGTCTTGATGTGGTTTCTTCTTCTCTAGTTGTAGGACTTCGATTCAGCCAGATTTGTGGTTGTGGGAGGTGGTGAGTACCGGCATTTATCTATGACGCCATCTTGGTTCTCCCCCTTAGTTTTCTTTCTGATAACTCATGATCTATATATATAAAAGCCTAAGCGACCATTACAACTGAACAACTGAACAACCGGAACTACCAGTCAACCAGTCACTATGACATGCACTGACCACCATGGGGGCAGATGCTCAGTGCAGGAGCTGCTGCCTGGTGGTCAGTGCGCTCCCACAGCCAACCTCCTGCAGCCAGCCAGCAGTGTCAGAGTCCAGCGTCCATTTCTTTCGTGCCTGGCCCAGTGACCATCACCTCTCCCAACCCCACCAGGGTCTTTGGGCCCCGGGCTGGGATGGGGAACCGGGAATGGGTGGCGGTGGATGCAGCCCATTTCCCAGGGACCTGAGGGCCAGCTCCCTCCTCAGGGTCAGTGACCAACCTCCCACACCCCATCCCTCCCCCCCCCCCCCGGCTGGCAGGTCCTGATCAACCCACCGTCAGTCCCTCCCCTTGCCCCTCCCTCCAGCCAGCAGTCCCTGACTGGCCCAGCCCTGATTGGCCCTGATAACCGGCCAAGCCTAGGGAACCCACCCGTGCACAAATTCATGCACTGGGCCTCTAGTTGGTGTATAAAATGCAACTTGTTTCTGAATATTTATTTTGTATCCTGCTACTTTACTGAATTTATTTATCAGTTCTAGTAGTTTTTGGTAGAATATATAGGGTGCTCTATATACCATATCATGTCATCTGCAGAGTGACAGTTTTACTTCTTCCTTTCCAATGTGGATGCCTTTTATTTCTTTTTCTTGTCTGATCACTGTGGCTAGGACTTCCAGTACTATGTTGAATAAGAGTGGTAAAAGTGGACATCCCTGTGTTGTTGCTGATCTTAACTTAAAGGAAGCACTTTTAGTTTTTCCCTGTTGAGTATGATGTTTGGCTGTGTGTCATGCATGTCCTTTATTATATTGAGATACATTCCCTCTATAATCACTTTTTTGTGCATTTTTATCATAAACTAGAGGCCCGGTGCATGAAATTCATACACTCAGGGGCATCTCTCAGCCTGGCCTGCACTTTCTCGCAGTCCAGGAGCCCTCAGGGGATGTCCCACTGATGGCTATGGGCCTAAGCCGTCAGTCAAGGGAGTGGGCCTAAGCTGTCAATCGGACATCCTTAGTGCTGCCACAGAGGTGGGAAAGGCTCCCGCCACCACTACTGTGCTTGACAGCAGTGAGCCCAACTTCTGGCACACTGACCACCAGGGAGCAGCTCCTGTGTTGAGTATCTGCCCCCAGTGGCCAGTGCACATCATAGCGACCAGTCATTCTGCCATTTGGTCAATTTGCATATTAGCCTTTTATTATATAGCACTAGAGGCCCGATGCACAAAATTCATGCAAGAGTAGGCCTTCCTTCCCCTGACTGTCGGCACCGGCTTTTCTCTGGCACCTGGAACCCAGGCTTCCCTCTGGCTACCAGCAGGCACCCAGGACCAGGCTTCCCTCACAGCCCTGGCTTCATCTGGAAGGTCGTCCAAAAGGACATCCAGAAGGATATCCAGTCTAATTAGCATATTACGCTTTTATTATTATAGATGGATGCTGGATTTTGTCCAATGCTTTCCCTCCATCTATTAATATGATATGATTTTTATCCCTCATTTTGTTTATGTGGTGTTTCATGTTAATTGATTTGCATATATTGTACCCGCCTTGCATCCCAGGAATAAATCCCACTTGATTATGATGTACAATCTCTTTAATGTATTGCTGGATTAACTTTGCTAATATATTGTTGAGGATTTTAGTACTTATATTCATCAGGGATATAGGTCTATAATTTTCTTTCTGTGTAGTGTCTTTATCTGGTTTTAGAGTTAGGATAATGCTGGCCTCCTAAAGAGCTTGGGAGTGTTCCTTCCCCTTGGACTTTTTGGACTAGTTTGAGGAGGATAGAGGTTAGTGCTCTGAATGTTGTAAAACTTCCCTATGAAGCCATCAGGTTCCAGACTTTTGTTTCCTGGAAGGATTTTTTTATTATTTAGTTTTATTACTGCTTCCATTCCATTACTTTTATAGATGTATTCAGGTTTTCTGATTCTTCCTGATTGCGTTTTGGAAAGTTGTATATTTCTAGGAATTTATCCATTTCATGTCAGGTTGTCTAATTTGTTGGCATATAGTTGTTCATAGCATTTTTTTACAATCCTTTTTATTTCTATGCTCTTTCATTTCTGATTTTGTTTATTTGGGTCCTCTCTCTTTGTTTTTTGATGAGTCTGGCTAAAGTTTCATCAATCTTGTTTATCTTTTCAAAGAACCAGCTTAGTTTCATTGATCTTGTGTATTATTTTTTTAGTCTCTATGCCATTCTATTTTTTATAATTATTTGTCTCTTTTTCCCTTTTTCTGAAAGAGGTCCTTTAAACATTTCTTATAATACTGGTTTGGTGGTAATGAACTTATTTAGAATAAAGCAGTCTTCTAAAAGTTTGTAGGTAAGGTGATAAAACCATAGAATTAGAAAAAAAGAGGAATTGAAAAACCAAAGAAACAAGTTGAGAACCAAGCAGAACAATTAAAGACCTAATAAATGAATCAGAACCAGCAAGGAATAAAGCATACAAGTCTAGACATCTAACAAATGACTTAGAGGAAAGGTTTAAGATAATTACTATTACTATAGAAGAAAAAGACATGTATTAAAGCAATTATAAATAATTTGATTGATATGGAGGCCAAGCAATGCTAATTGCTTAAGTTGGTAACCCAATAAATAGTATAGATAATGTATACAAGGATATAAATGCAGAAATATTTCCTAAAATGAAGAACTGTTTCTACAAATTGTAAGAATATGCTATGTTCCAAATAAAATTGATACAGAATAACTGATCAAAAGAAATAAGTTGATTAAATTCTTGTACATCCAGTATCAAAAAGATTCCATCAGGCATCTTGATAGGAAATAAAGTCTATAAAGGGGCAAACCATCTGATGAGCCTCAGCAACACAAACTTGCAGGATATATAAATAAAGCATGGTCTGCGGGTTCTGAGGGAAAGGAAATGTGACTTAAGAATACTATTCTCAGCCAAGTCACTCTTCAGATACAAAAGCAGTGCAGGCACCTTGATCATGCAAAACAGAGAATGAGTGCCTATAAGTCCCATTTTGGAAAAAGAAATAAAATCAGCCAACAAATAGATGGATCAAAATAAAGAACTCTTACATGGTCTGTGTGAAAAGACTCTAGTTTGAGCAATGAATCTATTTAAGTACAGACCTAAGGCTCAGAGCAGGAGAACTGTGGTGGAAGAACAAAAATGTGTTAGAAACCGGAGTCAGAGGAGGAGAGATGGAGGGAAGAGTGAGAACTAATCACCACACAGTTCATAAAGAAATCAGTGAAGTTGGCCTAACATTGAGTTATGTGTATTTACAAATGAAATACAATGTCAGGATTTGCTTCAAAATGCTCCAAAGAAAGAAGGAAGAAAGAGAGGGAGGGAGGGAAAAAGGAAGAAAATTGAATATAGTGATGGGGAAATAGATGAGACAAGAATTACAAAATATTGATAACTACTGAAGCTGGATAATAGGCACCTGATTTATTATACTACTAGTAGCCCTGCACACGAATCAGTGCACCAGTAGCTCACCAGTAGTTCACTGCCTCCCTCCAGTAGCTCTCTGCCCGTTGCCCTGCCCTCCCGTAACTCCCCCCGCCCTCTCTCCCCCCGACACTCCTCATAGCTTGCTGCCCTGCCCCCTCCTACAGCTCTCCACCACCTGCTTGTAGCTCGCTGCCCCACCCTCCTGCTGATCCGTGATCCAGTCATTACGCCGTCGGTCATTACGCTTCACAGCATAACGACCATTTGCATATTACATCTTTATTATATAGGATGCTCCTCACCCTCATATACTTTTAAATTTTTGACAATGAAAAGTTAAAACACTATCACAAAATTAGATTAAATGATCTTTTAAAATATGTTTTTATTGATTTTTTTTTTTTTTTTAGAGAGAGAGGAAGGGAGAGAGATAGAGAGATAGAAACATTGATGAGAGAGAAACATCAATCGGCTGCCTCCCGCAGACCCCCTACAGGGGCGGAGCCTGCAACCCAGGCATGGGCCCTGACCAAGAATGGAACCAGAAACCTCTTGGTTCATAGGTGGATGCTCAACCACTGAGCCACACTGGCCAGGCTAAATGATTTTTTAAAGCACAGTGTCTTTAACCCCTTAATAACTTCAATTATTTTTCTAAATTATTGTTTTAGAAGTTTCTCTTTACGAAGCAGTTTGTCTTGTAGTGAATAATGACTTACCTTAAGTTTAGTCAATCCTTTAGTCCATGTTGGCTTTGCGAGACTTAAGTAAAATTGAACTTAACATCTTTATTTAAAAACAGAACATGTCAAGTGATCCCATTCTTATAAAAGCATTTCTTCGATCTGTCTGCCCTTCCATCTCAACGTGCCGTGCACCTAGGGAGAAGGCCAGGAAGATGGCCATTGAAAGTTATTTCTGGATGTAAGGGTTAGAGTGATGTATTGCTCTCTTTTTTTGTTATTTTTAATACTTGCTGTTTACGTTATTAAAACAGTTTAATTCTCTGCACACAGAGCACCTATTGTTTTTATACAAGTAATAAAGTCATCACTCTTTAGAAGAGCTGCTCCAGTTCATGCAGCTGCCGCAGTGAGTAAGCTTCGCCACGACTGTGCCGTCGAGTACGGACACATTGCAGGAGCCTCCGGGTGAGGCAGCAGCGCCTCATTGTGAAGTGTGAGCCTGTGTGCTAACGGCCTGTTCTGTTTCTCTGAGTCCAGGGAGCGTCTATGACTTTTATTTCCTCAAGCAAGGCGGTGGGCACTGGTACACGTGGACCGACTATATCACCAAAGAGGAGGAAAACATCCCAGCCAACGCCAAGGTAAAGAGGGACTGGCCACGGAACTCTGATTTCCAAAATGACCCAAATCCTACGAGGTGAAAGCATGGACCGCAGTTCTGTGTCCGCATTTTAAAGAACTCCCTCAGGAAAGGCCAAGCGTGCGTGGCAGAGCCTGAAAGCATGGGCTCCTCACTCAGCCTTCATCCTTTGCCTCAGTTCACTCAACTACAAAACAACAGAAAAATGCTTCCGTGATGGTTGTAAGAATTGGAGACAATATACGTGAACACATGGCACATACTATGTGCTAGATCAGTAGTGGTTGCTGTTCTGATCATTATCATTATCATTATCATTATCAGTCATGACAGGCATTATGGCATTATGATCTCAGGAATCTCAGACAAAAAGGACACCTGCCTTTGTTTAAATCCCCTGAGGAGGATTTCCTGGATCCGCATTCTCAGCAGCACAGGTTCTGGTTCAGCAGCACAGGTTCTGATTCGCTTGTCTGGTTAGCAGGCGACTCACTGACACTTCCTCCTCATTTCCCTGTGGAACGTTTATCTGGGGGTACACGTTTATGACTCTGCGTAGCATCTGGTGACATGACTTACCTCTCCAGGTGATGGCAGATGGTTCAGGCCCTGGGTGGGTGGAGACGGTGGATAGGAAAGTGGGAATATTGTCGTGTCAGACATAGGCAGGACCAGAGCGGCCTGTGCTGAGTTCAGGGCCCACCCTGGGGGCTCAGTGTGGTGAGGACCCCCCACCCCAGCACTGAGACCCTAAACTTTAATTCTCCTTAAGGAGCTTGGTCACCTAAACTCCAGGGGTTTCAAATCTTGCTGAATTCATACAAATAAAAGAGTCTTGTGCAGAAAATATATTCAGTTCTGCTGCACATTTTCCCCTTGTCCCTGACAATAAAAACCTATGAAACCCAACTTGCTATAAATTCCCAGTCTTGATAGCAAAACCTGGTTCGGCATCCGCATCACCTATTGGCTCTGTCTTTGGACAAGTTAGCAGCAATACTCCAGCCTCAGTTTTCTTCATCTGAAAATTTGAACTAATTCCACACCTGACTCAGAGGGTTACTGGGAAGACTGTGGGGATAACAGCAGAACATCCTTGCTCAACACCTATCAATTCTCATCCTCTCCGCTGCAATGTCCTTGGTGTCTGATCCTTTTCCTGTGATCCAATTACTTACCAAAAAAGCCAAGCCTTTGTCTACCAGCATGCACCGCGCCACCCTGCTGCACAGACCAAGCTGGCCCCTTTCACAAACCCCAGTGTGAGGGTGTTCCCCAGAGCTGAGCCCAGCCTACACACACCAGGAGGCTTCAGCATGAGAGAGGCCCTGCCCCTTCCTCTGCCCCAAGGAAGGCCAAATGGATGATGACAGGGGTTGGGTTCAGGGAGGCAAGCTAAGCTAGGTAAAGAGGTGCCAGAGGTGCCATCACTACCCTATTTCACAGGGTAATAAGCTAGGCTGTTGTTCTCAGAGTAACAGGGCTTCCAGGAGCCCAAGGCCAAGCCCGTAGAGTCCGGCTGGGGTCTGAGTACCAGGAAGAGTGCTGCAGTCCCCATATTGGAAAGGGGTTAAGAGAGGATGGGCCTTAGAACCAAGAACCCGGATGCTGGGAAAAGTGATGAGGAACAAGCACCTAATCCTTCTCAGCCAAGCAACAGAGGTGGCCTGGGGGGAGGCGGCTGCTCAGTGGTCTGGGAAGGCAGCAGCCATAGACCCATTCTTATTATAATTGGGGTTTGTAACAGTTTAGTGGTTAACAACATAGACTTTGGAGTCAGACAGCTGGGATTCAAATCCCTGCATTTTCAGTTACTTGCTGTGTTACCTGGGCAAGTTTCAGAAAAGCTCTGGGCCTCAGTTTTCTCATCTACAAAACAAGAACAATATGCCCATCTTTACATGCGTGATCTCATTTCATCTTTAAACCAGCTCAATGGACGAGGTGCCATCACTACCACATTTCACAGGATAATAAGCTAAGCTCCTGGGACTATTAAATATTCAAGGTGAATGAGAGAAGGGATGAAGCTGAGTGGGTAGTAAGGATGGAACTGAGTCTTCTGGATGCCAAGGCCCAGCCTCCTGGGCCAGGTACCAAGGCTCTTCCATGTCTTTGTGGTACAGGTCTCAGAACTCATCATCCCCACCATGGAGACGGCCCGGCAATCCTTCTTCTTGAAAACCTACCTGGACCATGAGATTCCAATGCTATTTGTGGGACCGACAGGCACTGGCAAATCAGCTATCGCCAACAACTTCCTCCTCCACCTTCCCAAAAATATCTACCTGCCCAACTGCCTCAATTTTTCTGCCAGGACCTCAGCCTATCAGACCCAGGATATCATCATGTCCAAGCTGGATCGGCGGCGGAAGGGCCTCTTTGGGCCCCCCATCGGGAAGAAGGCGGTGGTGTTTGTGGGTAAGGCACAGGCCTGGATGCCATCAGGCTCCTCCCCGCTCGGCTGCCGGTCCACTCTGCAGTCTTCTCTCTGATGGATAAAATGTTTCCGGTTAATAAAATTTAGTTCTTCCTTCCCCTCCTCCCTTCCTCCCTCCCTCTCTTCCTCTTTCCTTCCCTTTCTTCCTTCTTTAATTTTGCTTTTTCTTCTGACTCCTTCCATTACCAAGTATTTGTTGACCAAGTACTACATGCCAAGTTTTTATTAACTTTTTAAATATGTTTTTATTGATTTCAGAGAGAGGAAGGGAGAGGGAGACATCCAAAATGAGAGAGGATCATTGATCAGCTGCCTCCTGCACGCCCCCTACTGGGGATCAAACCCACAGTGGGGCATGTGTCCTGACTGGGAATCAAGCCATGACCTCCTGGTTCATCGGTAGATGCTCAACCACTGAGCCACACTCGCGGGCAGCCAACTTTTTAGTCTGTGAGACATGGTCCAGGCGTCCTTGCCTGAGCCAGGCTCCCAGCTTCTCCTGGGGTGCAGTTGAGTGAGCCATGGGCCAGGCAAGGTGACCCTGTGGGGAGACGCAGTTCCAGAAGGGATTGCGGTGTTGATCCTGTTGCATCTCCAAAAGCAGCACACACCTGTGATAAGATATGTTATCAGTACGTGAAGAAACCCAATATTTGCTCAATAAATGTGAAATAACACATTGATGTTTCCCAAGATTTTACCTGTTTACAAAACACTTCCTCACTTATCTCAGTTGAACTCCACAACTCTTTGAGGTCGTTAACTGCCATTCTTATTTTGCCAGTCATTCATTGAGGCTCCAGAAGGTTAAATTTCCTGTTCGGAGTCAAACGTCTGGAAAATTGTGGAGCTGTGGCCCAAACCCAGGCTTTGGGATGCCAAATACATTTCAACTAGAGTCCCATTTATTTATAGTGATGCCCTGCTCTTCTAAGTTATCTTGTTGCCTTTAAAACTGATGTGTTGCCCTGGCTGGGTAGCTCAATTGCTTAGAGAGTCGGCCCAATAGGCAAGGTCGTGGGTTTGAGCTCTGGTCAGGGCACTTACAAGAAGCAATCAATGAATGCATCACTATACAGAACAACACATCAATTTTTCTCTCGCTCCCCCTTTCCCTCTCTCTCAAATCAATTTTAAAAATTCACGTATTGATAATGAACATTGCATGTACTTGTATCCTTGCCAGCTAACATCAGCTCTTTAAAGGTAGGGTTCTTTTTTATTTTATTTTCCTTTCTTTTTCTTCCTTTCTTCTTTCTTCCAACCTGTTTTCCCTTCCTATTTTTATGGTATGTCCAAAAACAGGCTGGGTGGTAAATGCACAATACAATATACAGATGATGTGTTATAGAATTATATAGCTAAAACCTATATAATTGTATTAACCAATATTGCCTCAATAAATTCAATTAAACATTTTAAAGGACACAGTTTAAGCTTTGCAGCCTTACAGATCAAGTTTGAAATCTCACTTTCAACCCCTATGCATATTGTGACTTAACTCCCAGGGCCCTCAGGTCCTCACCTCCAACATAACTGTAAAGCGGTCTTCCTGACAAAGTCATTATTTGGACTAGATGAGATAACCGGTATAAAACTCCTAAAATGCCACCCTTCCCAAGCAGGGCTCTCAGCCAGTGTTGTATGGGGAGACATTAAGCTCCATTGTGCTGTGCGCCCTCTCTGTCCAGAGACTGGGCGTTAGCTCCCGGGACGTCAGTTCCTGCCTGAAAGTCACGTCTGTTCTCGCCATTGTAGCTTGCTCCACCAAAGCCTTAGTCCAAAGCCTTGCTCCACACCTGCTGGTCAAATTAAATACCCTGTTAGCTGGGATGTGGCTGACTTCCCTACATCTCCCCAGAAATCATAGCCCCAGAAATTAAAATGTCTAACACACAGTAGGCAATCAGTATATTTTGTTGGAGGGAATGGGAAAAAATTAAATGCCTGTGATGCCAATCTATGTAGCCTTAAAGTCACAGTGGGCAGAACCAGGGAAACCTCTTCCTGTAGGTCAAAACGTCCGTGGGCTGAGCCCTGCCCAGAGTGGGGGTGAGACACTGACTGTGGACTCTCCTGTGGAGGAAAGAGTCTTCTGCTGCGTCCTGTGAGAGCAGAGGGTCCCTTAAACTTACAGCATGTGGCCCTGGCTTCTTCCCCAGATGACCTCAACATGCCAGCCAAAGAGGCGTATGGGGCCCAGCCCCCCATTGAGCTCCTGCGGCAATGGATGGACCACGGTCACTGGTTTGATAAGAAAGACACAAACAAGCTGGACATTGTGGACGTGCTGCTGGTCACAGCCATGGGGCCCCCCGGGGGAGGAAGGAATGACATTACTGGTATGTAAAAGAGAAGCTTATTCCTCTCCTTGCTACCCCGCCCCTGCCTGCAGAGCCAAACACCTCAGGCACTCTGTTCTGATGGAGGGAGGAGGAAAGTGTGTGCAGCTGTGGCCAGGGCAGGCTGGGCCTGCTCCAGGGAGCAGCATCGGAAGACTTCATGTTGAAAGTTGTGGAAATAGGACAAGGAGAGGGTGAGAGAGTCTCAGATGAAAAAGAGAGTTCAGGCGCCAGCACGTCTTCCTGGGGATGCCAGCCAGGTGTTCTCCGCGAGGGCTGCAGGACCCTTTACCTGTGGTGTTTGTTATAACTCTTCACATTGCCAAAGGGAGAGCAACTCACCTGGAGAGAAATAATAATAAATAATAATAAACAAATAAATGAGACCCCCTCCCATCATCTCCTCATCTAACAGTTGAGGAGTATACATCCTTGCATAAGAATCTTAGTACCATTTCCAGACTTCCGATTCTGTGGCCTTCTCATCTGTAAGAGAGGAAAATGGGCTGGTGACCATATTTGGTACACCATGTACCTGAGGATGCAGACTTCAAATGATCACTATCAAGGCATACACTAGTAACATTATTGGACATTAAAGAAAATAACCTTTAGGGCATTTAGGCAAAAAAGAGCACCTGATGGACAAGCAAAATCAAGTTAGGTTATCTTAAGACTTCTCAGCTGCAATGCTTTACGCCATAAGAAAATAGAATAACATTTAGGATACTCACGGGAACAAAATGAGAGTCAAGAATGTTATAGCCAGCAAAGCTGGCCTTTAAGTATAAAAACATAAGCCCTTTTTGAGTAATCTACTGGAAAATGGGTTCCAGATTATCAAAACTACTATGAATTATATCTCAATAAAGCTGATATATAGGTATAGATGCATAGATATCTAACATAGACAGATGTAGATATGTAAGGATAACATGAATTATATCTCAATAAAGCCGATATGTAGGTATAGATGCATAGATATCTAACATAGACAGATGTAGATATGTAAGGATAATATGAATTATATCTCAATAAAGCCAATATATAGGTATAGATGCATAGATATCTAACATAGACAGATGTACATATGTAAGGGTACCAAATTACTAGCAGTTAGTTTGGGGAAGAATGGGTTTGGTATGTAGGCAGTAAGTGGCAGGCGATGCTCCCTTTCTATAAAAGTATTCCAATTGCTTGATGATCTTGGTGATGATCAGGTGTGCCTTTATGTTTTGAAGCGAGCGTGAGCCCTGCTCCTAGAGCTGCCACAGTCTGGCCCAAGGCTGACCTGTATCCGCCCAGGCAGTGTAGCAGCAGCGCCACATGTCACCCTTGAGCCCTTGAAGTGTGACTAGTGGGACTGGGAAAACCAACTTGTACTGTTATTTGATATTCATTAATTTAAGTTGAAATAGCCACGTGGCGAGAGGCGGCCATAGCACAGCACAGCTGGGGTAGGAGGCAGAGGGAAACAGCTCCCATGTGCGGAGCGCCAGGCCCAGGAATGAGAGGGTGTGCATGTGTCTTCCAGGGCGATTCACCCGCCACCTGAATGTCATTTCCATCAACGCCTTTGAGGATGACATTTTAACCAAGATTTTTGGTTCCATTGCTGACTGGCACTTTGGGAAAGGATTTGACGTGATCTTCTTAAGGTAAGAGGTTGCTGTGTCTTCCAGGATATTGGTCTGGGGCCCTCAGTTCTGGCCTCTCCTTGACTGGCCTACCTTCTCCTTTCTCCCAAGGTATGGAAAGATGCTGGTACAGGCTACTATGACGATTTACAAAGCTGCTGTGGAGAATTTCTTGCCGACTCCCTCCAAGTCACATTACGTCTTTAACCTGCGGGACTTCTCCCGGGTGATCCAAGGGGTGCTGCTCTGTCCTCACTCCCACCTGCAGGTCAGCGCGGTCGCTTCTGTTACCAAGGTTATGCCACACTTCCTAGCCACAAGAGCTAACTTTCCTACGTGTCGAATCTGTGCAAGGCCTTGTGCTTAACATTTTGAAAGCATGATCTTGTTTCATTCTCAAGCCAACTGGGATGTGAGAATTGCCCCCTCAGGCACATCATTCAGATAACCAACTCTGCTTTCCAGGATGTAGAGAAGCTTATCCGGCTTTGGATTCATGAGGTCTATCGGGTTTTCTATGACCGGCTGATTGACGATGAGGACAGACAGGTCTTCTTCAACTTGGTGAAGGAAACCACCTCGAATTGCTTCAAGCACACCATGGAGAAGGTCAGCCAGACCCTATGATCATTTGGCCTCAGAAATGGTCCCAAATACTTGGCCATGTTAGTGTGAATCCAGGTTCCCTTCCCAGGGGAGACTCTCAGTCTGCTCTCTGACCTAAAGCAATAGCACTGAGCAACGAGTCACTTGATGTGTGACACACCACTAGTCCCAACTGTGCTCCACATCCCTGGTAGCTTATAGGGTTTGAACCATTCAAGTGATTGGCTATATGATGTTATTGTTTATACATATTCAGGGTCAAATTAATTTGTGAGCTGAGAAAGGAACCATAAATTTTCATGGTTTGATTGAGGCCCTGGTAAACCCAAGTGAAAGATTGTCATGATTTCCCATTCATACATTTTTTCTCTTTCCCATTTCATATAAGAAAAAGTTGTTTTAAGAATCATCTAGTTCTACCTCTATTTTTTAAAATTCTTATCCAAGGATATGTTTATTGATTTTAGAGGGAGGGTGAGGGGAAAAGAGAGAGACATCAGTTGGTTGCTTCTTGTGCACACCCCGACCAGTAACCTAGTGACCTAGGCATGTGCCTTGACCAGGAATCAAACCCACCATGTTTTGGTGCATGAGATACACCAAACATTAAACATTTAAACATTTTAATGATGCTCCAAGCAACTGAGCCACACTGGCCAGGGCTCGTTCTACCTCTATTTCTAAGAAGCTCTGATTTCTCCATAGAAAAACTGCAAAAGTGTTTTCACATTGCAGCCAGAGACCAGGAACAGAGCCCACCCCCCGCCCCACCTCCCCCCTGCTGTAATACAGGAAAAGGAAGCATCTAAAACATTTCTACTCTAGGCACGGAGTGGGGCCAGAGGAAGCACCTGTACCTCTATTTGGTGAAGGAGCAAGTACTTTTAAAAATGGTGTCTCCCTTTGAGGCCTGTGGGGAATCTTACAGTCTGACCACCAATGTTTTAACTACTTAGCAAGCATGACCCTCGCTTTACATGCCTTTCACTAATGTCCTTCCATCATAGTCTTTACAACCATCAGACCCACATATCATGGTTTGTTTTGTTTTTTAAACTGTTAATGAACCATGTCTTTGAAGAATGTGCTTGAGGGAGACAAGCTCACCTCCTGTTCCCTTCCTCTATACCTCCCTTTGCCATCCTGGTTGGGCCACTGGCTCAGTGCCTGACTGGGACTTACCTTTTCCACAGGTTCTCATCCACCTATCACCCACTGGAAAGATCGTCGATGATAATATCCATAGCCTCTTTTTTGGAGATTACTTCAAACCAGATAGTGACCCCAAAATCTATGATGAGATCACAGACCTGAAACAGCTCACGGTGGTCATGGAGTACTACCTAGATGAGTTCAACAACATCAGCAAGGCCCCCATGTCCTTGGTCATGTTCAGATTTGCCATTGAGCACATCTCCAGGATCTGCAGGGTCCTGAAGCAGGACAAAGGCCACTTGCTCCTGGTGGGCATCGGGGGCAGTGGGCGGCAGAGTGCCAGCAAACTGTCCACATTCATGAACTCATACGAGCTGTACCAAATCGAGATCACGAAGAGCTACTCAAGCCTCGACTGGCGGGAGGACCTGAAGAAGATCATGCTGCAGGTCGGCATGGCCACCAAGAGCACCGTGTTCCTTTTCGCTGACAACCAGGTCAAGGATGAGTCTTTTGTTGAGGACATCAACATGCTTCTGAACACAGGCGATGTACCCAACATCTTCCCTGCGGACGAGAAGGCCGACCTTGTCGAGAAGATGCAGACAGCAGCCAGGACAGCAGGCGAGAAGATTGATGTCACCCCTCTGTCTATGTATAACTTCTTTATTGAGCGGGTGAAGAAGAACCTTCACATTGTCCTTGGTGAGAAGAGAGAGACCCACACAGGCCGAGCCACTTACCTCCCCAGGCCTCACCTCAGCAGCCTTCTAACTAGGCTCTCTATGTCCACTCTTGTCCGCTCCAGACCTTTCTGTCCCACTGAGCCAGGATGAGGTTTTCTCATAGATTGCAAATATGATCATTGTATATTCACACACATACATGCATGCCCAAGAATTAAAACACTTAAATTGCTTTCTATTAGGATGAAGACCCAAATTCCTCCCCTATGGTTTTATAAGGTTCCTTGCCAGACTATCCTCATATCCTCTCCACTCTGGTCTCAAACCAAGTTTCCCTCTCTCTTTCTCCTTCAGCCACACTGACCTTCTCACACATCTACCTGTGCATCACACTTTCTCTACCACCTTGAGTCTAAATAAAAAATGAATGATATTTGCGGTATAGACCCCAAAATTTGTGGCTGGATGGGATGGAGACAAGCTGATGCCTCCATACCTCTGTAAAGAGCTGTGTACGAGAGCCGTGGCAAGTAGATCAAAGGGTTCAAATCACTCTGGCAAATGGACCCTAAGGATCTTGAAGGGACAATAATAGGAATGGGAGACCAGTCACTGAATTCCCATCGCAGAACTTCATTAAAATATCCCATGAGCCGCCCGCCCCCCCCATCCCACACACTTCCCAGGCACTCATCATGACTGTTCCCAGTTACAGTCCTAGGGCACAGCAGGGAACATGCCCACTCACCAGAGTCCTTGGTAAGACCCAAGGGGGTCTGCCCTGGGCCTCCGTGGAGGAAGGGGACTAACAAGGTCTGTTTCTCATTAGCCATGAGCCCAATTGGGGATGCCTTTCGGAACCGCCTAAGAATGTTCCCTTCACTCATCAATTGCTGCACGATTGATTGGTTCCAGTCCTGGCCCACGGATGCCCTGGAGTTGGTGGCTAACAAATTTCTGGAAGATGTGGAACTTGATGACAATATTCGGATAGCGTAAGTGTTAGCTGCATTTTAGTACCCCAAGCATATATTCCGAATTGAAAATCCAGATATTGGCTCTATTCTTGTTTTAAGATTTCTCAATTTAGATTTAAAAGTCTTATAATTTTAATCATACTTAGTTAGCTATTTAATAAATAAAACACTTTTAAATCACATTTAGTTAGCTATTTAATAAAACATTTTTTTAAGTTTTTTTTAAAATGTACTTTATTGATTTTTCTCAGAGAGGAAGGGAGAGGGATAGAGAGTTAGAAACATCAATGAGAGAGAAACATCGATCAGCTGCCTCCTACACACTCCCCACTGGGTATGTGCCCGCAACCAAGGTACATGCCCTTGATCAGAATCGAACCCGGGACCCTTGAGTCCGCAGGCCGATGCTCTATCCACTGAGCCAAAACATTTTTAAATCACATTTAGTTAGCTATTAATAAATGAAACACTTTTAAATCACATTTAGTTAGCTATTTAATAAATAAAACATTTTTTTCTGAAAAAGAGTAAAACTGTATTGTTCAGGATTGTCCTGGGAATGTACTGTTGCCACAGCTGTAAGAACCTGAATACAGTAGGTCCTCGGGTTACGTGGGAGATCCACTCCTACGGTGCTGTAACACGATTTTCGCCATAAGTCGGAACCCACCTACATAAGCACCTACGTCACTCACATGGAGCACATACACAGCAGTAATGAAGTGACACAGTAAAAAAAAATGTAAAAGAAAGGTAACAATTCCTGACCTTCACTTGTGGTAAATAAATAAGAAAAAACATAAAGCACATATGTACATACGTCGAAATGATGGAACTTTTTTTTTATAAATAAATGGGAGATGGCGACGTAACCTCAAAACAACATACGTCAAGTCCAAGGTAACCCAAGGACTGCCTGTATAGTGATATCTACTCTGCTGTCTTAGAGCTCTTATTCTCAGCAGGGCAGCCTCTGCCAGGGCCAGGGGGGTAGAATGGGTTCTTGAGGGTAAAGAAAACTTACTTTCGATGTGCAAAGCACAGATCCACGAAAACAAATAAAAAGCTGGGGTAAGGGAAGAGATTAGACTGTCAAACCCTGGGTGCTTCATGAAGGCCTGGGCCATGCCACCTGCATTGTCTGCCTCTATGTCCTTAGTGCCTGGCAGGGGCCTGGGACTGCTATTGGATGAATGGGTGGGACATGAAGAAGCAGGCGGGGTTCAGAGTGGGCACAGCTTTCAGTTCTGTCTTAAGAATGTTGGACTTTGTTCTGTAGGCCAGAAGACTTAGCCTGGGTCTGTAGGCCCATGAATAGAACTCCAGGGGTGAGTGAATATGAATGGGGGAAAATCTACATCTCATTCTCACATCCAGCTGGGATTTTGCATTTTCTTCCATGATGAATGTAGGCAGTAAACCCAGTAGTATTAGCAGGACCTGTGACTTTGTTACCAATAAAAATAACAAGGGCTTTTTCATAGTCATTACAGATATTCCCTTCAAAACTATGGTAGCTTCCAGCATGCTGCCCAATGTTATTCAATGCAGCAGTTAGCAAACATTAATTCCTACAGGTCCAGTTTGCAGCCTGTTTTTGTTTGTTGTTTTTTTTGTAAATAAATTGTATTGGAACCACGCCCCCTTTTTCAGACACAACAGCAGAATTAAGTAGTTGTGACAGAGAAAAAGTTTGCTGACCCCTACTAAGCATATATGTGACTATAAAACAAATTTGGTTTTTAAAATATTTTGAAAAACTCTATTTCAACATAGTTGCTTTCCTGTGTGATCCTATTTTACTTTCTGTATTTACAAACATCATTCTTCAAAGTCTGGAGGCTTCATCAGGCTGCCCAACGTAAGAGCTCCTGCCCAGCCTGGTGACCACAGAGTGACAGGAGGTTAGGGTCACCTGATCCAATATCGTTCAGTAAGAATACAAACCTCTCCAGTCCTTCTGGTGGCTCTGCTGACCTAAGTTGGAGGATTTGGGATTCCGTGGGCCCACCCAGGGCGCCTTCGCACATCCTCACATCTGTACCCAGAGCCGTGCTGGTGTCTCTGGCCTCACCCACCGCCTCTGCCCTGGCAGGGTCGTCTCCATGTGCAAATACTTCCAGGAGAGTGTGAAGGAGCTGTCACTCGACTACTACAACACGCTTCGCAGACACAATTACGTCACCCCCACCTCCTACCTTGAGCTGATCCTAACCTTCAAGACCCTCTTGAATAGCAAGAGGCAAGAGGTTGACATGATAAGGAGCCGCTACTTGACAGGCCTGCAGAAACTAGAGTTCGCAGCTTCCCAGGTGAGAACAGCCACCGCAGAGCAGGGGCGGAGGCCAAGGGCCGGTGGGCGCAGGGGGGCTTGTCCAGGTGCTGCCTTCAGGAGTGCCGCACCCAGCATCCACGCCCCACAGGGCGCCCTCACGGCCTCCTCCCACACCCAGCACATTGAGTTGTCTTTACTCAAGATTTTGGTAGTTTGTTCATTTTGGATTTGGGGCATTCATTTTGACTTAAAATATTGCAACAAAATACTATTTATCATGGTACTAGTTTTCTGGTGCCCCCTTGAATATTGTGCCCAAGGTGAGTGCCTTGCTGGCCTACCCTGGCCCTGGCCCTGCCAGGGGCCACTAGGCAGGATAAGGCCATGGTTAGTAGCAGGCTCTGTGCAGTCATAGTCCTGGGCTCCAATCCCAGCTCTCAACTCACCTACCTCCTGGGGCTCAGTGTCCTCTTCTGTTAGTAGGTGATAGTCTGTGCTTTGTAGAGCTATCATGAGGATTTGAAAAGCTGACACAAATACCAAATGCCTGGCATATGAATTTGTATTCATTTGTGCTCGGATAGGCCATCTTGACCAGTGATCTAAAGTGAGGGCCACATTAAGACAGGGATTTTCAGCACCAACAAAGGTCCGAGACAACCGAATGTTTGCCAGTAGGTTGGCCCATTGCTAAGCCCAGCAATTCCATGAACACTGCAGCCCAGGGCTGGGGAGGATGTAGGGGCATCCTTCATGCTATGTTCCTGGCGAGCTGGGTCCAACCGGGATCCTTTGCTTTTAGAGAGAGAGAAAATGAAGGTGCCAGGTGACATCCCGTGAGCCCTCTGCAGGCACAGTGCTATGAATAGGAAAGCTCACCCAGAGACCCCAAGACACAGAGAGGCCAGGTGACTTGCCCACAGTCACGCAGCCCAGTGAATCAGTGCCCCAAGAGGTCAGGCCGGAACTGAGAGTCAGACCCGCATGGTCCAGAGCCCGTGTCATGGCCAGGCCAGGGCGCCTGCTTCTCTCCCCGCGCTTCCCGGGCCTCAGCACAAGGTCACAAACCCTCTTCACATAAGGACACAGAACCAGGGCCAGTGGGTGGGACTGCCAGGAGGTGGGGAGCCCCAGCTCTGCATCGGGAACATCTAATGCATTGAGTTGCCTGTGAAATGGCACCCCTCCCTCAGCAGCAGCCAGCTGCCCCCGTCAGAGGTGCTCACACCGTTCAAATGTTATGGAGAGGGAAACGGCCTGCAAGTTCCTTCCATCCCATGCATCTCGACCACATGTGCTTTCTTCACAGACTTGAAAAAAATGTAGGCTTTTCCTGACTGGGAGCTTGTTTGATTAGAGCAGTGGTTCTCAACCTTTCTAATGCCGCGACCCTTTAATACAGTTCCTCATGCTGTGGTGACCCCCAACCATAAAATTATTTTTGTTGCTACTTCATAACTATAATTTTGCTACTGTTATGAATCGTAACGTAAATATCTGTGTTTTCCGATGGTCTTAGGCAACCCCTGTGAAAGGGTCGTTCGACCCCCAAAGAGGTCATGACCCACAGGTTGAGAACCGCTGGATCAGAGCGTCACCCAGATACGCCAAGGTTACAAGTTTGATCCCCGATCTCGGCACATACAGGAAACAGTGCATAAATACATGGAACAGCAAATCAATGTTTCTCTCCCCCTTTCTCAAATAAATGAATGAATGGATAAATAAAGTAGATTCCCCCTAACTTGCTCTTGCTCTCCCTCTCCTGCCCCCAACACTAGAAGATGGGCTCAGCCATGAGAAAAGCCTTGTGATAGGTTTTAAGTTTATGTGTCTAGTGCCGAGCAGGGTGCCCGGTATCTGCAATGCCTGGTGTGAACTATGACATTGAAAGATCAGAGGCAACTCCAGCCAACAACAGACCCCATTAAAGTAAACTTTCTGCGAATACATAGGTTGAAGGGTGGTTTCCAACCTGCCTCTCGGTCATTTTCGTAACACTCCGGCCCCTTGCTAGGTGGCCGTCATGCAAGTGGAGCTGACCGCACTGCAACCCCAACTCATCCAGACGTCCGAGGAGACTGCCAAGATGATGGTGAAAATCGAAGAGGAGACCATCGAAGCCGATGCCAAGAAACTCCTAGTGCAGGCAGACGAAAAAGAATCCAACGCCGCTGCCGCTGTTGCTCAGGGCATCAAGGTACAAAGGGCCGGCAGGAGGGCAGCCCACCCAGCTCTGGGGGACATGTGTGGTCGCCCGTCCTGCAGATGAGAAAAATGAAGCTTGGAAAGGGCGGGTGACTGTCCCAGCAGCGCAAGCCACTGGGTGGTGAGCGCACACCCTGACCCCCGGCTGTGTCCAGGGACCGTGGCCATGTTAGAAGTCTCTGTCTCTCTCAGAGTCAGGTCAGGCCCACATGACCCAGTATGATCGACCCTCATCTCCAGGAGTCCCTCACTCTGCTTGGGCCATGCTGGTCTCCTGGCTGCTCCTTAAAAAGACACAAGCCGAAACCGGTTTGGCTCAGTGGATAGAGCGTCGGCCTGTGGACTGAAGGGTCCCGGGTTCGATTCCGGTCAGGGGCATGTGCCTTGGTTGCGAGCACATTCCCAGTGGGGGGTGTGCAGGAGGCAGCTGATCGATGTTTCTCTCTCATCGATGTTTCTAGCTCTCTATCCCTCTCCCTTCCTCTCTGTAAAATATCAATAAAATATATTTAAAAAAAAAAAAAAGACACAAGACACATTCCCACCCAGGGCCCTGCACCACCTGGCGGCTCTGCCAAGAATGCTGCTCCTCCAGATTGGACACCTCTTTCTCCTCCATCACGTCTTTGCTCACGTGTGCCTGGCATGTCATAGGGTGGAACGAACATTGGTTGAAGGACAGATTGTTGACCTAGAGGACTCCGTTTGCCGGTCCTGGGACAGGCGTTTCCTGCTCTCAGCTATTGGAGGAAAGCCTGGATGGCATTCCTGTGGAGCTGTAGATCTCTCAAAGCACTTTGAGCTGCACAGCTCCACTAGCGCAGCCCGGCAGCCTTGGGTGCAGGAGCGACAGGACAGTATCCGAGAGTCAACAGCATGGACTTGCACAGCTGCGCAGCCAGTCAGCAGGATGGACCCCGGGGCACTTAGTGTAACAGGCTTGTCAGAATGCTCCCAATCAGCAGTTAGAAAATCCTTTTGGCCATTCTTACAATAGGAGCTTGAACCAGAGTGGCCTGTATCTGGCTTCCAGGGTCAATAAATAATGGGGCAGCTCCTCAAGGACAGGCCTTCCAGGCTGGCTCCCTCCAACGAGTCCTGAGGCCTGGCCTCGCGGAGATGCCTGGGGTCCAACCCCTGGTCTCAGCATCACGCAATGAGGGTGTGGCCCAGGCGGCAGGGGCGCACTGTGACACACACTTTTTTCTTTTGTGATCTTGGAATAATTATCAACTTTTAAAAATCAAGAGATTGCAAGTAAAATTTCTAAAGTGTCAGCTTTTCTGAGAACAAAAGTCAAGCATCGGGCGACCCGGGACCCCTTCCTGGGCGCAGCTGTCAAGCGTGGATGGCGCTGCCCGTGGTGTCCCGGTTCAGGAGCCAACCAGCCCCTGCCTGGCGTGTCGGCTGGCCTGGCCCTGGAGGCACATTCGTCTGCAGCTCCTCCTGGTAGAATCAGGCACCTCAGGGCTCAGCATTTGCTCAGCTTCCTCATCTGTAAACCAGGGAGACTAAGGGAAAACAAAGGCGTGTCACATGTGTCCAACACACCAGCTCAAGGGCCCGTGTTAGCCACCCCCTGACGTGGTTCTTTACCCTGTGCCAGGACTTGTCTGGAGGAAGGCCAGCCTGTCGCCACGCGTGGGTGCCTCACAGCCAGGCCTCTGCTCTGCAGAGTGAGGGGAGCAGTGGTCCCTGGGACAGGAGGGGCAGGGAGGGTGCAGAGCGACCCACACACTCACTCCTGGTTTGGCTGGGAAGGAAGGGCAGTGCTCTGCCATCCTCCAGGACAGGAGTGAGGTCCGGGAGGTGAGTCAGGGGAAGGAGGCTGTGCTGTGTGAGTCCCTGAGACTTTATGTGGCGCCCAGTCCTTTTCTGAGCCTCGAGGGCTGCAGTCCTGGGCTGGTTTCACCCCGTGAGGGAGACCCTGGAGGGCGCCCTGCGAGGAGATGAGGGGAATGGCTGACAGAACGCAGGCCCCACAAGTACAGCAGTGGCTTAAACCGGCCGATTCTTTTAAGTTAATGAATCATGTTTCCTAGTGAGGACAAATGATGCCAGGATTACTGCAGAGCTGGGCACATTCCAACAGTGTCACACAGCCCTGCTGGGAAGTCAGCTTTAGCCCTGGCCAGTTGCTCAATGGTTAGAGCGTCTGCTGTTGCATCAAAGTCTCTTAGGTTCGATTCCCAGGCAAGAGCATGTACCTGGGTTGCAGGTTTGATCCCTGGACCCGGTCAAGGAGTATTCAGGAGGCAACCAATCAATGTGTCTCTCTCACATTGATGTTCCTCTCTCTATTTCTCTCTCTCTTTCCCCCTCCCTCTCTCCCTTCCACTCTTTCTAAAAATTAATAGGAAAAATATCTTCAGGTGAGGATTAGCCAAAAAACAAAAAAAAAGTCAACTTTAACACCTTTTCCATTATTGCTGTCATAGCATGGTTGCAATTTATGTCATGCTTTAAAAATTTTCTTAACAGCATATCCAAAATATTTTCCCCAAATGTCCTGTAGTCACTTTAATGACCATGTTAGGCAGACGGTTTGCCACCAAGTAGCCCCCCTCTGGCCCTGCCTGCTCTCAGTGCTTCGGGGGTGCCCTGGGGGTGCCCCGGACTTGCCCCAGGAAACTGCCGAGCAGACTCACCTGGAGCTTGAAGTGCAGGGCCCAGGCCCCACCCAAGCCGAGGACCAGACTCTCTGGGTGGCCTGGGGAGGGGCACCCATGCGCTCAGGGTGGGAAATCACCTGGCAGGCAATGTCACGATGAGAGCGAGTTTGAGACGCCTGACAAGCAAGCAGCTGGAACCCAGGCCTGGGCCCTGAGGGAGAGCCCTGGCTTCCGGTCCCTACACCCAGCTGTGCAGCTGCTGCGAGGGAGGTGGGCTGGGCTGGTTCTTCCTCCGCCTCCACTCGTGTACATCCCGTGGCTGACCTGGGCCAATGGAGTGGCCTGGGACTGGCCATTCATTTATTTAATAGAGGGATACGGACATGGCTTGTTTATGGGTGGGGGGGGTGTTTGAAGTTAATGGAGCTAAATAAATCATTGCTATAGGTTTATGAGAGAGCAGAAAACCTAAAATAAAGAATCCATGATACATGTACCCATACATGCATACATACACACACACATATGTGGGAAAGTAGGACTACCTGTGTCTGTTTGCCCATCATCATAACCTGCAGGATCTAGATGCCAGTGCTCGCTGCTCTGCCTCAGACTGAAGCTCCTGTGGAGTCCAGTCCGCTTACTGGCTGGGGATCACCCTGGGCTGCAGGCTGCACTCCACGCCGGCTGGGGATCACCCTGGGCTGCAGGCTGCACTCCACGCCGGCTGGGGATCACCCTGGGCTGCGGGCAAAGCTGGGAGCCAGGCTTGGAGCTTGGTGCCATAACTGACCAGCTGCGGAACCTGAGCTAACTCATTTGCTTCCTAAAACCTTGTTTTTCTTTTCTTCTTTTTCTTTCTTATTTAGTCACTGTCTAACTAATCTATAAGATCCCTTCCTGTTCTAAATGTTTTATAATGTTAAGCTTTCTTTTTTTAATTGAGACATAATTCACACACCATTAGATCCACCCTTTTAAATTATGCAATTCGGTGGCTTTTCATATTTTCACAGAGTTTTACAACCATCGGCATTATTTGAATCCAGAATATTTTCCTCCCCACAAAGCAGCCCCCCACTCCCCTCACGCCCCTGGCAGCTACTCACCGACTTCATAGGATTTCTCCCCACATTTCATGTAAATGGGATCATGTGGCAGCTGGGGTTCTGTGTCTGGCTCCTGTCACTCAGCATAAAGTGTTCAAGGCTTATCTGTGTTATTTCATGAATCAGTACTTTTATGGCTGATATTTCATTGTGTTAATTTTGTTTTTAAGTGAAGAAATAATGTCTTCTCCCAGGTGTCACTATCCAACTCCTGTCTCTATCCCTGTTCCTCACTCCTACACTCAGCCTTGCATCCGCCCATGCTGCTTCCCCCGTCCCTGACCCTACCCCTTCCCATTGCTGAGCCGCAATGATCCCGACCCTCCCTGCCCCGCACCGCACACCTTTGTCTTCCCTAAACTGGCCCTGACCCTCTTCCCATCTGTCACTCACCTGTGAAGCCTCATCCTTCATCTCTCAACCCATCCTTGGTCCCCACTGCGTATATCTCTTGGGAATTGTTTAAAAAACAAAGGCTTGATTTTTTAAAAGATTACAAACCATCTGAATTCTTAATGTCCAAGGCATCCAGGCTGCAGCCCCCAAGGGCCATGCAGGCCTCCCAGAGAGCCCCACCCACCCCCTCCAGGACGGTTTTCTCCAGGAGCAGAGCCACATCCTCCCCCGTGCCAGGCATGTCAGGCGCTGTGCTCACCCTTTGTCCCCGTGCTGCCCGCAGGACGAGTGTGAGGGGGACCTGGCTGAGGCCATGCCAGCACTGGAGGCCGCACTGGCTGCACTCGACACCCTGAACCCAGCAGACATCTCCCTGGTGAAGTCAATGCAGAATCCCCCAGGCCCCGTCAAGCTGGTCATGGAGAGCATCTGTGTCATGAAAGGGCTGAGACCCGAGAGGAAGCCGGACCCCAGTGGCAGCGGTAACCTCCCCAGCGCGTGCGCACACATACACACACACACACACACACACACACACACACACGCACGCACACACACGCACACACACACACACACACACCCCGCAGTGTGCGCAATCCCGGAGGAAGCGAGAGGGGAGCCAGACTGTGTGTGTGCTCCAGACCAGAGAGCTCCCTTGTGTCTCCTCACTGCCCCTCTCCTCCCAGGAGCCAGGAAAATGCTGGTGTTGCAGGAGAGCTGAGCAGTCAAAGCTCCTGCCTGCAAATCATTACAAAGCCGAAGGTCATAGAGACCCACAGGCACATAGACACAAAGAGGTCATGAACAGGGAGAGATCTGAGGGGAAGGAATTAGGAGGCGGATGGAGACAGCGACAGAGAGAGAGGACTGGAGAGAGACTCGTGCACAGTGTCAGACAGAGAAACGGGAGAGAGTGACATGGATGCTGTGAAGAGAAATGAAGACAAACACCAAGGCTGTGAGTGAGAGACAAATGGAGACAGACGCAGGGGTACAGAGAGAGACGCAAACGTAGAGCAAGTGGAAGAAGAGAGAGACAGAGACAAGGAGACAAAGACACTGCGGGAGAAGAGGGAGGGGGATATGAGCTGGCAGAGGAGAATCTGAGGCAGAGAGATGGGCAGAGGCAGACTGGGAGGGAGGTGGGGAGACCAGGATTCCAGGGGCGGAAGGAGAGCACCTTATGTAAGTGAGACTAGACGCACTAATAGGTAAATATCCAGTCTCCTTAAAATCTGAATTCTACGTAGGCTCTTGTATCAAGACAGGTGCCTTGGAATCAAACAAGGTTGCAGCTTCTGCGTCCCGTTGGTTAGCACTCCCTCTTTCCTGGTGGTGTTGGCCAAAAGCCCCGTGAAGGAGATGCAGAGGGGATGGGGAATGGACAAGCTGGGTATGGACTTGACCGGGGTCCATTAGGGCAGCAGGTGCGGTGTGTTCAGTGGGGCTGAGCAAGGTGAGCCAGCCAGCACATCTCCACTCCAGCGCACCCAGGACCAGCGGGGCATGAAGAGGCTGAAACCCAGGCCCCACCAGCGGGGCCTCGAGAGCCATGGGGATCCTCACTCAGTTGGTCAGCATGGCCTTGGCATGAATTAGTATTTTTTTGAACTCCTGTGGTTCAAAGGTGCAGCCAGGGTTGAGAATGGTGCACGAATCATGGCCAGATCCCAAAAGTCATTTCTCTTCTTGGGTCATTGATGATCTGCACAGGACCCATGGTTCGCCTTTCTATCTCAAAGGTCACACAGATTACGTGCACTGCTCACTTAGCCTGCAGCCTTCAGCCAGGCAGCAAACGAGCAATCGCGTCAGTTTGGGCATCCTGGATTTAAACAGAGCAGGTCACTTTCCTGACGGTAAACAAAAACCTCCGTGGAAATGTGTGACTGCTGTGCTTGCATTAGAAACAGGACACATTTGACTTGTTGTACTTAATATGATGCCTCAAGTACAGCTTTTTTTTTTTAATGCTCACCCAAGGACTTTTTTATTGACTTGAGAGAAAGAGGAAGGGAGAGAGAGAAAGAGAGAGGAGGGAAAAAACAAACATCAATGTGAAACAGAAACATCAATCGGTTGCCCAACCAGGGATCGAACCTGCAACCTAGGCATGTGCCCTGACCTGGAATCAAACCCTCCACCGTGGACGACGCTCCAAACAACTGAGCCCCGCAGCCAGGGCTCACGGATGCTTATTTGGATGAGCGACAGTTACAGTGCCATGAGCTGAAAGGCCTCCAGCCTTTTCACCTGTCAGCCTTTAAAGGAGCCGCCTGGGATGAGCAGGTCGCAGAGGGCCTCTGTCCAGCTACAGTCTTCTTTCCCACCCTCCCCTTCTCTTGGGCCCCCACTCACTCACGGGGAGGATGCTTTGGGTTCCATCCAACCCACCTCCCAAACGTGAAAAAGAATATTCCAAACACATGCCCGTGACTCCTTTGCCCTCTCCATCTATGGCTGGGATGAGGGGCAACATTCATTCAATATATACTATGGATGACCAAGTCTCAGGCACTGCACCAGAGAACAGTAATCAGCCCCGCTCACCACTGGGAAGGAGAGGCCGGCAATAAAAAGTAAGCAAAAAGTCACAGCTCACAACAAACGCTGTAAAAAGAATGGGCGCTCTAGCAGCTGAGGTGAAGGGCAATCCTGGGGGTGGGTGCAGGGCTGCTCGTTGGGGGTCATCTAGGGAAACTTCTCTGTTGCCCATGAGGGTAGTTTCTAAAATGAGCCCACAGTCTGGTAAGGAGCCAGCTGCAGGCTGTGCGCAGCTCATGTAGGGAAGCATCGGGACAGCGAGGCGGGGCAGGAAGGCCCTTCGTGACTGCCGTCTGAAGAGCAAGGCAGCGATGAGGGGGTGAGGTCAGTGGGCCTCCCAGACCATGATGAGGAGCTTAGACTTTCCTTTTTTTATTTAGATTTTGTATCTTTAAAGCAACTTTAAGTTCACATCAAAGAGGTTTCCCATATTCCCCTGCCCTCACCCATGCACAGCCTCTTCCATCCATTATCAACATCTGCCACCACAGCAAACCTACGTGGTTCACCCAAAGCCCATAGTTTACACGATCGAATGCTCTTGGCGGAGCACATTCTATGGGTTTGGACAAATATATAAGGACGGTTCCATCGTTATGGTATCATGCAGAGTATTTTCTCTGCCCTTAAAGTCCTCTGGAGGATTTGAATTTTTTTGCCAGATTCGAGGAGCCCTCACTGCAAAGCTTTAAGTCTCAGCCAGAAATCTTAATGATAGTCTTATCCCTTTGCTCATCTCACAGGCAAAATGATAGAAGATTACTGGGGGGTATCAAGAAAGATTCTTGGAGATCTGAAGTTCCTGGAGAGTCTTAAGACATATGACAAAGATAACATCCCCCTAATGATCATGAAACGGATCCGAGAGAGATTTATCGACCACCCAGATTTCCAGCCGGCCGTCATTAAAAACGTGTCATCTGCCTGTGAGGGTCTGTGCAAGTGGGTGAGGGCCATGGAGGTGTACGACCGCGTGGCCAAGGTGGTCGCTCCCAAGCGGGAGCGGCTGAGGGAGGCGGAGGGGAAACTGGACATCCAGATGCAGAAGCTGAACCTGAAGAGAGCAGAGCTGAAGCTGGTGGAGGACCGCCTCCAGGCCCTGAATGATGAATTTGAGGAGATGAACACCAAGAAGATGATCTTGGAAGAAAACATTGATATCTGCTCCCAGAAGCTCATCAGGGCAGAAAAGCTCATTAGCGGTCTTGGGGGAGAGAAGGACCGATGGACAGAGGCTGCCCGGCAGCTGGGGATCCGCTATACTAATCTGACTGGGGATGTGCTGGTGTCTGCAGGGACTGTGGCCTACCTGGGGGCCTTTACTGTGGATTATCGGGCCAAGTGCCAAAAGCAGTGGCTGGCCCAGTGTAACGACAGGGTCATCCCCGGCTCCAGTGACTTCAGTCTCAGCAACACATTAGGGGATCCCATAAAAACCCGAGCCTGGCAGATCGCCGGGCTGCCTGTTGATTCCTTCTCCATCGACAATGGCATCATTGTGTCCAATTCCAGACGCTGGGCCTTGATGATTGACCCTCAGGGGCAGGCCAATAAGTGGATCAAGAACATGGAGAAAGTGAACAAGCTGTCTGTCACCAAGTTCTCGGACAGCAACTATGTGAGGACACTGGAGAATGCCCTGCAGTTCGGCACCCCTGTCCTACTAGAGAACGTGGGGGCAGAGCTGGATGCCTTCATTGAGCCCATCCTGCTCAAGTCCACATTCAGGCAGCAAGGGGTGGAGTACATGCGGCTGGGTGAAAACATCATCGAATACTCCAAGGACTTCAAGCTATACATCACAACCCGCTTGAGGAACCCGCATTACCTCCCTGAAGTCGCTGTGAAAGTCTGCCTCCTCAACTTCATGATCACCCCCCTGGGCCTCCAAGATCAGCTGCTTGGCATCGTGGCTGCCAAGGAGAAGCCAGAACTGGAAGAGAAAAAGAACAAGCTGATTGTGGAAAGTGCCAAGAACAAGAAGCAGTTAAAAGAAATTGAAGACAAGATCCTAGAGGTCCTCTCCTTGTCAGAGGGCAACATCCTGGAGGATGAGACTGCCATCAAGGTCCTGTCCTCCTCGAAGGAGCTGTCTGAAGAGATCTCTGAGAAACAGGAAATTGCTTCGGTGACAGAGACGCAGATTGACCAGACTCGGATGGGCTACAAGCCAGTGGCTATCCACTCTGCCACCATCTTCTTTTGCATCTCTGACCTGGCCAACATCGAGCCGATGTACCAGTACTCCCTGACATGGTTCATCAACCTCTACATGCAGTCGCTGGTACACAGCAAGAAGAGTGAGGAGCTGGACCTGCGCATCGAGTACATCATTGAGTACTTCACCCTCAGCATCTACAACAATATCTGCCGCTCTCTGTTTGAGAAGGACAAGCTGGTTTTCTCCCTCCTCCTGACCATTGGCATCTTGAAAGAGAAAAAGCTAATTAATGAGGAAATTTGGTACTTTCTTCTAACTGGAGGCGTTGCCCTGGACAACCCCTTCCCCAACCCAGTTTCTGAATGGCTGTCTGAGAAAGCATGGGCCGAAGTGGTTCGTGCATCCTCGTTGCCAGGATTGAAAGGGCTGATGGAACATTTGGAAGAAAATGCTGATAAATGGAAGCTCATCTATGACTCAGCATCCCCGCATGAGGAGAAGTTCCCTGGCATTTGGAAGTTTCTTCAAGGGTTGGAGAGGATGGTGATCCTCCGATGTTTGCGGCCCGACAAGATGATCCCAGCCACCCGGGAGTTCATTGCTGAGCACATGGGCAACGTGTACATTGAAGCCCCTACATTTGACCTCCAGGGGTCCTACAGTGACTCCAGCTGCTGCACACCCCTGATTTTCGTACTGTCTCCCAGCGCAGACCCAATGGCAGGTAAGGGTAGACTGTTGTATGAAGGACACGAAGAGCCCAAAGTGTGAATGGATGGCAATAGCACATCCCATTTAGCAGGCGTCTCAAATTCAGAGGGCTCTGAAGGCTGAGCAGTGAATAGGCTGGGGTGGGACAAGGTGACTGCAGGCTTCTTTCCCTCCTAAAGGGCCAGCTGCTACTCCACCCACTGTGCCCTCTGGCGATGTGAGCCAGATCATCTGATTTTTTCAAGAGAAACAAGAAATGCAAAAGCACTCCTTTTTACATCTTGATAGCTCATTCAAATGTTGTCTTAAAAACTGTGTGAGGGCCAAGCTGTGCCTAGATTTAGCCTGGCTGCTAATTGGCCACCTTTGTTTTAAACCATTTTTTCTGACTATCGCTTCTCTCAGCTGGGCTTTCCTCTTTTCTTTTAATTTTTTAACTTTTTGGATAATTAATACTGAGTCATGATTTAAAAATAACCAAACAATGCCATAAGGTGTAGAAGTGTGGCTCAACCAGGTCCATTTTGCCCTCAAGGGACATTTGACAAAGTGGAAAACATTTTTGTGGTCACAACTAGGGATGCTACTGGCATCTAGTAGGTAGAGACCAGGGTGCTAAACACTCCACAGTGCACAGGGCTCAACAATGGATTATCCGGCCCAGCGTGTCAGGAGAGCTGAGGCTGAGGAACGCTTATGTAGAGTGAAGGTGCCTCCTCCTGCTAGTGCTCCCAGGAGTAACCACTGTTCCAAGGTTGTGTATTTTTCCAGGAATCATTTGTGCTTATTAAAGGGTATGATTTGTTGACAGAAATTAGTTTTTTATTCCGTTGAGGGATCGCAAAGCGTTAGTTGTCTCTGTTGCTGAATGAAGGAAGAATGTCAGAAATGCAAATGACAAGGTTGGAGTGTTGGGCGAAGGCCGAGGGGTGTGACACGCACCTGACCCAGGTGGAGCCAGCACCTGCCAGGGAAGGCAGTCAGAGGAGGCAGCTGGGAGCCATGGGTCTCCTTTCCAGGCTCCTGTGCCAATACGTTATCGCCAAAGATCAGCCAGGGTTGTCACAACCAATACCAAAGACGGGTGTCTTGAACAGCAGACGTGGTTCCTCCCGGTCCTGGAGAACAGAAGTCCACGCTCAGGGCGCGGGTGGCAGCTGCTGCTGAGGCCTCTCCGCTTGCTCGTGGCCACCTGCTTCCTGTGTTTGCACAGGGTCTTCTCCCTATGCGTGTCCTCATCTCCTCGTAAAAAGACACCAGTCATAGTGGATGAGGACCCACCCTCATGACCTCACTTCACTGTAACTACCTCTGTAAAGACCTGTCTCCACACAGTCACAGTCCCAGTCCTGCAAGTCAGGATTTGAAGATATGGATCTGGAGGGGGCAGAATTCAGCCCACAGCAGAGTCCGTGTGTAATCCTTGGGGCATCAGTTCTCCCATTGTTGTCTGTGCTGTCATTCCCTGAGCGTGGTTGGGAGTTGGGAGTTGTTTACTGTGCGTTCACAAACAGCAAGCGTGTGTTGTTCTGTGGGAGTCTCACCTCTCTTGGGTTTCAGGCGTGCCCTAACTGAAGAGTTTATATATGCAAACAGTGGTGCCCGGGTTTCCAGCTCCGGGTCAGTTGTATATGGGGGGACCCATGGCACAGGGTGTGGGCTTGCCTGTGATGTAGGCTGCGTGCTTTGATTTCTCACTGGAGAGTTTTTATTTTCCCATCCAGGCTACAAGCCAGTGGCAAGCTTCCACGGTGCTTCTTGAGTCAGTGACCAGATTTCTGGCCTTCTCTCCATGAAGGTGCAGCCCTTTGAGGATCCTTACTTTATTTATTTATTTTTTTTTAAAAAAACCTCAGTTCCAGCACCCCACCTCTTTTGAGTGCAAAGTTATGCCCAACTCCCATGGACAAACACCCGCTTGTGAACGGGTTAAATGAAGTGTGGTATTTTCCAATGGTGAAATACTATGTAACCATGAAAAAGAAGAAGGCCTTTACAAATGCACTGATGAGAGAAAAGTCTGAGTGAAGGAAGCAAATGTGGTGTTATACGATTTGTGTAAGGATAATCTTATTCTGCGTGATTTAAGCGCATAAATATTTCCGGGAGGATTCACAAAACCTAGCAGCATTGCTGCCTCTGGGGGAGAGGGAAGTGAGAGAGACTTCCCTGAAATTCCGCTGCACAAACACCTGTTTTTCCTGGGAAAATACATTTCTAAAACCCCAGCTCCTTCTTTGGTTCTGTGCTCATCTCTTGTTTTGATTTCTGTCTTTATTTTTGGTACCTGGGAATTTCTCTTTCCTTCAAACTCTGATTTTTTTTCAGTTTCTGTAATTTTTAAAAATCAAGAATGTCTGTATATTCTGAGCAAAAGAGGAACCAATAGTATCTTTGTTCTCCATCTTTACAGAAGTCTGAAACTTCCCCCGAGACTTACTTATTTGTAATTACCAGAAGTCAGTGAGTGTCTTTTGGAGCCCAGAATTGTAATGTGGCCCCTCCTGTGACATTACTGTTAATATGGACTTCGCTGGCTCATTCTCTTTTAAAAGCCCCTTTTCTTCCTGGCCCCAGGCCTGCTGAAGTTTGCTGAAGATCTTGGCATGGGAGGCATCAAAACACAGATCATATCCCTTGGCCAAGGCCAAGGCCCTATTGCGGCCAAAATGATCAACATCGCCATCAAAGATGGGACCTGGGTGGTCCTACAGAACTGCCACCTGGCCACGAGCTGGATGCCTGCGCTGGAGAAGATCTGTGAGGAGGTGATTGTTCCTGAGAACACCAACGTCAGCTTCAGGTGAGACGCTCCCACACTGCCGGTCCTGCCACAGCTCGAGCTCCAGGCACCATGCTGGTGGCGGGGAAGGCGAAGACGACAGACACAGTTCTGCCCTTAGGAGGCTTGGTCTAGCAGGAGGCAGCCTGCAGAGAAACAATGTTCATGTTCTAAGAAGGGCCATGGGACACAGAGAGGGGGAGGGAGAGTCGGGGAGACCTGGAGGACTGATATTGGCCTGGGGTTTTGAAAGATGAATAGGAGTTTGCCAGGAAGGACATTCCAGGCAGAGGGGACAGCATTTGTAAAAGCAAAGATGCATGTTAAGGAAGCGCTGAGAAGCTATGCTGGACTCTGGGGCACATGCTGTGAGATGTTGTTGAGGGGAGGTGATAGGAAATGTGTCTGGAAAGGTACATTAAACGTCAACAAATCTGATTCTTAAAAATTATTTGTCTTTAAAAATATCTCACCTGTAATCTAGGCTCCGCTGTCCTTGCTCTGGCCCATATTTCTCAGGCGCCATGAAACACGAAACAGCTGTGCGATTTTTGTGAACTTTAAAGCCCAGCAAGTAGGTTTGGTTGTGCATTTGCAGAGCAAGGTGATGAACCAGACAGACTTCAAAGCCCCTTTCAGCTCCAGTGTGCAGTGGAGGCTCCTGTCCATCAGGGCCAGCCAGATGGCCGAGGCCACGCCCAGGCGACTGGTTGGTGTTGTCTGGTGTGTAAGCTAAGAATAGTTTTTACATTTCTTAATGGTTGAAAAAATCAAAAGAAGAGTAATACTTCGTGACACATAAAAATGATATGAAATTAAAATGTCATTGTCCATGAATAAAGTTTTGTTGAGATACAGCCATGCTCACTTATATATTATCAAGGATGCTCTCATGCTACAGGTAATGTGGCAGGACCACCTGCCTGCAAAGGCTGTGCTCTTAACTATTTGATCCTTTACAGGGATTTTGCCAACTCTTGTTCTACTCCAAAGCTTAATGGATATTTTCATTTTAGTCATGTCTGCCTAAAAATAGGAAAGTATTTGGTGTTTATTTACAAAATCAGACTAGGCCATAGTTGACTCTATCCATGTAAGACTCAGGTAGGATTCTGTAAGAGTTTACGTGGGATATACTAGTTTCAAGAATTCTATTTGATTTGGGATGATGAGTTGATTCATTGACCATTAATGACACACTCAATGAAGAAAAAATCATTCATTAAGGTCCTCTATACTATGTTCCTAATCCAAAAGTCAGGAACTCAAGTACCTACAGGAGCCAGGACTATAACACAAATGTGTGAGGAGGACTGGGCAGAGGAATTCCACTTTCCACAGTACAGTAGCAATCATCCTGGCAGTCAGCCTCAGCGCTGGACACAATAGGGAGCAGTGGGGACTGTGGTAAAGGAGAAGCCCTGCCTTAAGAAGAGCGGCCCCTGCTGATACCACCGATGTTGCCATGCAGGAACGCAAGCCTCTCGTGACTGGATGTTGTCATTATTGTAAAGGGTATATAGGGGTCTAGAATTTGAAAAGAAAGCCCTACATTTTTTTTTAATTTAATAAATCTTCATTGTTCAGATTGTTACAATTGTTCCTCTTTTTTCCCCCATAGCTCCCCTCCACCCAGTTCCCACCCCACCCTCTGCCCTTTACCGCCCCCTCACTGTCCTCATCCATAGGTGTACGATTTTTGTCCAGTCTCTTCCTGCTCCCCCCATACCCCTTTCCCCCCCAAGAATTGTCAGTCCACTCTCTTTCTATGCCCCTGATTCTATTATATTCACCAGTTTATTCTGTTCATAAGATTTTTTATTCACTTGATTTTTAGATTCACTTGTTGATAGAAATGTATTTGTTGTTCATAATTTTTATCTTTACCTTTTTCTTCTTCTTCCTCTTCTTAAAGAATACCTTTCAGCATTTCATATAATACTGGTTTGGCAGTGATGAACTCCTTTAGCTTTTTCTTATCTGTGAAGCTCTTTGTCTGACCTTCAATTCTGAATGATAGCTTTGATGGGTAAAGTAATCTTGGTTGTAGGTTCTTGCTATTCATCACTTTGAATATTTCTTGCCACTCCCTTCTGGCCTGCATAGTTTCTGTTGAGAAATCAGCTGACAATCGTATGGGTGCTCCCTTGTAGGTAATTAACTGTTTTTCTCTTGCTGCTTTTAATATTCTCTCTCTGTCTTTTGCTCTTGGCATTTTAATTATGATGTGTCTTGGTATGGTCCTCTTTGGATTCCTTTTGTTTGGGGTTCTGTGCGCTTCCTGGACTTGTAAGTCTATTTCTTTCACCAGATGGGGGAAGTTTTCAGTCATTATTTCTTCAAATAGGTTTTCAGTATCTTGCTCTCTCTCTTCTTCTGGTACCCCCATAATTCGGATGTTGGTACGCTTGAGGTTGTCCCAGAGGCTCCTTACACTATCTTCATATTTTTGGATTCTTTTTTCTTTTCCAGTTGGGTGTTTTCGGCTTCTTTGTATTTCAAATCTTTGACTTGATTCTTGCGGTCCTCTAGTCTGCTGTTAGATTTTTGTATAATATTTTTTATTTCAGTCAGTGTATGCTTAATTTCTAGTTGGTCCTTTTTCATATCCTTAAGGGTCTCACTAAATTTATCGGCATTTTCTAGAAAATTCTTGAAAAATCTTATAACCATGATTTTGAACTCTATATCCAGTCGTTTGCTTTCCTCCATTTCTTTCATTTGTGACCTGTTTCTTTGTCTCTGCATTTTGGCTGCTTCCCTGAGTTGATAGAGTGGCTTTGTGTGGTAGGTGTCCTATAGGGCCCAGTGGCTCAGCCTCCCCAGTTACCTGATGTGGACACTCTTTTTGCACTCCTTTGTGGGCTGTGTGCACAGTCTTGTTGTAGTTAAGCCTTGATTGTTGTTGGTATCACTGTGAGGAATTGACCTCCAGGCCAATTGGCTGTCAGGATCAGCTGTGTCTACGCTGGGAGAATTTCTGTGCTGGAGATACCCTTATGAGACAGGACTTGCAAAAGCCTCTGTGCTCAGCTTAGATGGGGCGGAGTCTCAGAGTGGAGCAGACAGCATTGGTTTCCCCATCAGCCCTGCCCTAAGAGGCCCCTGGGTCTTAGTGTCCCGTGGTAATCGCTGCAAGCACCTCTGAGAGAAAGCCGCCCTCAAGTTTCACCCGCTGCCAGACAGTCCAGTTTCTCCCTGAATGAGTCTGCAGCCCCAGAGTCTTGCCTGGAACTGGAGTTCAGCACAGTCGGGAGCTTTTGTCTCCCTCCGCTTGAGAAAGCCAGCCTTGTACTCAGTTGCCCGCCCTCTCTGCGTGCACGCGCATGTCTTAGTATCTCTGCCTTCCGCAGATCCTCTGAGTCTCAGTGTGCTTTTCTCTTTCCTTCTAGTTGTAGAATTTTGAATTCCTGCAAAATGAAACAAAACAGGGTGCCATGGAGCTCTGGTAGAAAACATTGCAGGAAAGCCTGGAGGACAGTGTGCCAAAGTGTTAACCTGGCTGAGGTGCAGTTCTCATCTTTTTGCTTCTACATACTTTTGCATATGCTCCCACTTTTGTGGGCAAAGAGAAAATTTTATATTTTGAAGGCAGAAGCCTTCCATATCTTCAGGGCCTGTTCCAATGCCCCTCCATGACCGCGGTCAGCAAGCTTTCTCTGTAAAGGGCCAGATAACTATTTTATACTTTGAGGCCACGTGGTCTCTGTAGCAACTAGTCAACTGCTTGAAAGCAGCCGTAAGCAAGTCGTATGTAAATGAGGGGCAGAGCCAGGGCCCAGCACTTCATTTACAAAAGCAGGCCATGCTGGATTCCGCGCCCTGGCCATAGTTTGCAGACTTCTCTCCCCAATAGAAACCTCTCTTCCCACGGGGACATTATTCCTCTTCTGTCCTGTGGTCTTGGTTCTAGGATGCATTTACTGGCATTGGTTTGCTTGCCTTTTCTCCACCGCCTGCCCCTTTTTTCTCTAACAGCCAGGCTCTGAGTAGCTGGGAGCTGGAAGCTTGCTCACTTCGCCTCTCCTGGGTGCGGGCTTTAGCGCTCGGCCAGTCCAGCAGGGGCGGGAGGCGGGGGCCTGGACGGCAGGGAGACCCGCGCTCGCATCACAGTTCAGCCACGTCTAGGTGGTATGCACTTGAAACAGCCACTCGGCATCTCCAAGCTTCCATGTCCTCTCCGGTCAGAGAGGTCACAAACCCCTACAAAGCGGCTGGGAGGGACATGTTGGTTCTCAGCCTGGGCCAGCACCGGCGTGCTCAGTGGGTGGTGGCTCATGTTATTCGTTGCTGGTTTTTCCATTTAAGTTACTGCATTGTTCTAAGTAGTTGGGTCTGCTGTCCTTCCAGACTCTGGCTGACCAGCTACCCCTCGGAGAAGTTCCCAGTCAGCATTCTCCAGAATGGGATCAAAATGACCAACGAGCCTCCCAAAGGGCTGCGGGCCAACCTCCTGCGCTCCTACCTCAACGACCCCATCTCCGACCCCGTCTTCTTCCAAAGCTGCACGAAGGCAGAGATGTGGCAGAAGCTGCTGTTTGGCCTTTGCTTCTTCCACGCCATCGTTCAAGAGAGGCGGAACTTTGGGCCACTAGGTAGGAGAGCTGGGCGCCAGGCCGGTCACTGCGGGCGGGCGGGGCTCAGGCTCTGCTCAGAGGGCTGTGGGGAGACATGAGAGAAGTGCGCACACAGCCTTTGGGACACGCATGTACTGAAAAGGACTTGTTGGTTATTGAAATTATGACTTTACCGAGGGTCCTGTATTTTTATTTAATAAACCTGGCAACCCCATAACCAGGTCAATGTGGATGCCAGGAAAAGAGGTGTTGCTGAAGTCACGTGTCGGTGAGAGAATCGCGGGCCCCTGTGGTGTGTATGCGCCTATCTTGGGCACAGTGGCCATTGTCCACGGAGCGCCACCAGGTAGTTTATAGCATGTAGGTAGCTCTTTTCACATGCGCATGACAATGAAAGAAATATGCTGGGACATATTTGTCTGTGCTTCTCAAAAAAAAATAAAAGTAATGTTTTCATGAACATACCCAGCCATGGCCTAACTTAACTAGATACTGACTGATTCCCACATGAGGGCAGAGCAGCGCACGCTGACAGCCACCCTTGCCATCTGCTGCAGGTGGGATCCCTCTCTCCACCGCGGCTGCCACTGATTCTGCTCAACAGCCTGCAAATGACCCTTGCAGGGCCCCTCAGCTGGTTCTCCTTAGATCAGGAGGCAACTGTCTCTGGATGATACTATGAGCATCCTCCTCCTTTCCTCTACACACCCGCCTGGCTGCTCACGGGCCACGGTCTCCCGCAGTCTCCCGCGCCCCCCAATGCAGGTCTCCCAAAGTCTGGGCACCTCCTTGGCTTGCAACCAACAGCCGGTTTGCCAGAGCATGAGTTATGACTCTGCCATTTTATTATTTTTAATTTGAGTGTGACCTTTCAGGAGATGAAGCGACTCCACTGGGCACAGGCCCCATCGACCGCTTTCTGACACCAAGCTCGGGTCGCACTCAGGTTCCTGGTGTGGCCCCGGGCATTTTCTCAGCAAACCCCAGTGTCAGGGCCTCCCGTTTCCGTGGGGAGGGAGTGCCTGAAGCTGGCTGCCCCGCTGCCCTGCTGGCCCTGCTGGCAGGCCGGGAGCCCTGTGCTTCCACAGTGTCCAGCTGGCTGACACTTCCCGTTCACCGCAGGCGCCGCACCCCCTCCGCAGGGGAGGCGCGGGAATTTGGCTGTAGGACGGCCACTTCCTCCGTGAGGGCCGCAGTCGCAGTCCGTGGTGAGGCTGCCCCCTCGAGCCTCTGTCTGGCCACGCTGAGCCCCGCTGCCCGCCCCCCGCAGGTTGGAACATCCCCTACGAGTTCAATGAGTCGGACCTGAGGATCAGCGTGCGGCAGGTCCAGATGTTCCTGAATGACTACAAGGACGTGCCCTTCGACGCTCTCACCTACCTGACAGGTACTGTGCGCTTAGGGGCTCTGCAGCGCGTCCTCCTGCTCCTCCGCCATCTCGGCGACTCCTCAGGTTCCCCTCAGCAGACTGAGCCGCACCAGCTGCCACCAGGCCAGATATTGTCTTAAAGAGAAAGAAATTAAGATATTAATCCCTACCCTCATGGTTCACAGGGAGGAACTGTTTCTAATGACAACGCGGTGATAAGTTAACAAGAGAAACGCATGCGGAGTTGGAAGGCAGGAGATGGTCGTGGAAAACCCCCGAAGGCACCGAGATGGGTTCTGAGGGGTGACAAGGGGTTATAAGTGGGAGAAGAAGGGGCAGAGGCCGTGGGATGGGGATGAGGAGAGAGGTTCCCCACGGAGGGACCTGAGGTGGAACCCTGCAGTTGTGTGAAAGCAATCCAGTCAGCATGGCCACACGGCAGCCTGGTGTCCGTCGCCTGCTGTCTGGGATGGAGGGCTGTAGGTGTAGAAGACTTGGTTTTATCCTCAAGGGTAAAACAGGGATGTGCTCAGTGACTGGAATGCCATGGCCAGGGGTCACAGTGCCGCCTGGTGGGAAATGGGATGCCCTGCAGACCACACTCCCATCTCTTCACCCCAGAGCTAAGGGCTGCCCAGCTCCTCTCCCCAGGCCTGGGGCAGGGACTTTGCAGACACTGCCCAAACCTGCAGAGCGGTCTTTTCCAATCCTCACTTGAGGATGTGTTGACTTTTAGAGGGAGAGGGAGGGGGAGAAAGGGGAGAGGGGGAGGGAGAGGAAGTAAGGGGGAAGGGGGAAGGGGACGGGGAGGAGGGAGAAAAGGGAAGAGGGGGAGGGGGAGGGGGAGGAAGAAAGGGGGAGAGGGGGAGGGTGGGGAGGGGAGGGGAGGGGGAAAGGGTGAGGGGGAGGGAAAGGGGAAGGGGAGGGGGAGGGGGAAAGAGAGACACACAAAATTGGCTGCCTCCCGTGTGCACCCCCACCAGGGTGGAACCTGAGACCTGGGTAAGTGCTCTCATGAGAAATGGAATCCATGACGTTTTGGTATACAGGATAACGCTCCAACCAATGGAGCCACCCAGCCAGGGCTGTAGAGAGTTCTTGTAAGAGTTTATCTGAGCCAAACAGAGGGCACGCCTGGAAGCCAGACCTGGACAGACTGAGAAAATGCTTCCCAGCATGACGGTTTGCGGCTGGTTTGTGCTCGTGGAATTAGGAGGCACCGCGGGAGGTTGCGTGGAAGGGGAGGGAGCAAGGCGGTCAGTGACAGGACAGTCAGGCTACCCTGTCCTGAGGGGGTGCACTTGAGGGGCCTGCAGGGAGGCGTTTCAAAGGCGTTACCCTGGGTGCCCAGAAACAGTGGTTGGGGCCTGCTTAGGACAAAGGTCAGCCTGTCACTGAAGCAGTCATGGGCCTGGGAGAGACTCCCCACCATGGCTCGCCCAGCTAGGGATTTGTGAGCCCATCACCTGGGAGGTAGCTTTCCACAGAGCCACTCTGTCCACAGCGGAGTAGTGCACTGGGTGTCCTGGCAATCTATGCGCTGTGAGTGGCCCATTTCACAGCTGATGAGACTGAGGCTGGAGAGCAGAGGGCAATTTTGACCCCCGGGGACATGTGGCAATGTCAGGAGACATGTGGGTGGTCACAGCTAAATGGGAGTGCCGCAGGGGGATGCTGGGCTGTGCGAGACATCCCGGGATGCACAGCACAGCCCCCCGAGCAGGACTCCCAACCCCACATGCTAATGGTGCCAAGGCTGAGAAGTCCTGCTCTCCAGTGATAAAGTTCAGTTGCAGAAGGTCACACAGACCTTCACTCAGCACAGTGTCCGACACAAAGCCCCAAGGGACACATGGCATCAGTGCATGGGAGCTGGTTTGTGGGAGGGTTTTCTCCAGAAGCACAGGCACCTCTGCAGATGGCAGGACGGACGGACGGACTGAGTGTCCAACCACCCTGCAGCTCAGTCAGCTCTGCCTGAGGCTCAGAGACCAGCCTGCCCACGGGTGCCGGGTGCCGGCAGCTGGAGGACAGCTGTCCCCCCCACCCCCAACAGGCCCCATAGACTAGTTAGGCTGACATAACAAACAGGCCTCACATCTCAAGGGTGTCAGGCATCAAAGGCCCATTTCTTGCCCGATCTACATGTCCAGCATGAACTGGCAAAAGTTACTGCTCATTGGAATTATGTCAGGGGCACAGTTGGCAAAGGCTCCACCAACTTATTTAAAAAACATGTTTTTACTGATTTTAGAGAGAGGAGGGGTTAGGGAGAGAGATAGAAACATCAATGAGAGAGAAACATCAACTGCCTCCTGCACGCCCCACACTGGAGATTGAGCCTGGAACACTAGCATGTGCCCTGACTGGGAATCGAACCAGTGACTTCTTGGTGCGTGGGTCAATGCTCAACCACTGAGCCACCCGGGCCGGGCTCCACCAACTTTTGATGCCACCCTCTCAACATACACTTGTGTGGTCAGTGCCACAGGCCAGCACTAAAGAGCTCGTGCCAGGAATGAAATGCATGGGAACGTCGCCTGCCCCACCACCCGCACGGGCCCATAGCATAGCCTTCCTGTGTGCGGAGGGAAGAGCAGATGCGGGTGATCCTGAGGGCTCGGCAGAGCCCCTCACCCAGGAGCAGCCGCCTTTGGATGGTGATGCAATCATCTTCCCGATGCTCCAGCCCCGCCTGCGCAGGAGCAGCGAGGCCTAAGGCAGGAGGTGTGGCCCAGCCTGCGCTCGTGCTTCAGAGAGCAGAGAAGTGGCCAGAAGGAAGTCACCTTCCTCATACACGCAAGACCCAGGGGCTCATGACCGACCCTGAGGAAAGCTAGTTGCAGGGGTGGTCACAGGCCCGGCGGTCTCTGCAGGGGACAACCTTCACTTGGTGCCCATGACACACTGCGCTCCCTTTCGTACTGCAGTCTGCAACTGTCACAACCTCGTCACAGTGCACAAGCCGCTAATGTTCAGGCTAAATTGTGCTGAGGCCTGAGATGTCACAGAGCGAGCTGCGGTGCCTCCCGTCCATGGCGGTGAAACGGGACTAACGGGAGCTCGCCAGCTTGGGAGCTCCCCTTAGTCCTGCCCCTCCCTTGCCACGCACCAGGACCCTCCTCCAACTCGGGACCAAGAAAAACAGGCCTCTGCTCCCAACTTGGGTCATACTTCCTATTTCTTGTCTGTAGACCTTCCTCTTTCTGGAATGGTTTGGACTGGAAATGAGCCGACCCTTCTGGAGAGTCCTGCGCACACGCACGCGCACGCGCGCGCGCACACACACACACACACACACAAACACACACGTACAAACATGCACACACACGCACACGCACGCACGCACACACACGCACACACGCACACATGCACACGTCCCCTCCTTGCAGGCTAGTGTGTTGTCCACAACTTCCAAACACCAGGTGGAACCACATCCCTGGACCTGGACCAGCTGGAAGATGTGTCCCGGGTTGGCAGGTGCCCTGATGCCCCTGGTTCTTGTAGAAATCTGAGCAGACGCCCTAATCGCAGAGAATGCAGTTATGGGAGTGGGAGGGGGCCATACCCCAAAGCAGCGGCGAGGGGCTGGCCTCGGCCTCCTAGGCGTGTGACGGCTATAATTAGGCGGACGAGCCCTGTGCTCCGCTTGCTGCTCATGCTTCCCCAGCCTGGTGTGATGGGCCTGGTGCGATGGGCTCGGTGCTGTCTCGGCGTCTTGACAGTGGGGAAGCTGCTCGTAAATGGCAGAGGCTGGAACCCAGAAATCAGCTGGAGCTGGAGCCCAGGACTGCCTCATGCCAGAGCTCTTGACCGGAACCACATTTCTATAGTGTCTGCCACATGTATGTACACACAAACACACACGTGCACACACATGTAGAAGATGCCTAGATGCTGCTTGTTGCCTGTGGAGCCATCACTGGTGATTGCATCGCTTTGCTTCGGTTTAGCTGTTTGCCACGTAACGTGGTGGCCTGGGTTCTTTCTGAGCAGCCGCAACAGCAAACAGATCTGCTCTCCTCCCAGCTGAGCGCTGCCCCAGCAGCCCTGGTCTCCACAGGCTCCTGGGCTCAATCCTTGGCTTTGGCTAGTAACCAAGCTCACGGTGCCCGTGCCTGGGCTCAGCCTCCCCCTCTGCGGTTGTCTCCAGGGGAGTGTAACTATGGAGGCAGAGTGACTGACGACAAAGACAGGCGTCTCCTGCTGTCCCTGCTGTCCACCTTCTACTGCAAGGACATCGAGCAGGACCACTACTATGTCGCTCCCGGGGAAATTTACTACATCCCCCCGCATGGCTCCTACCAGGTGAGGCGTGGAGGGAAGGCCCTGCTCCCGGGGTGGGTCTGCCATGCAGCCAGTGAGGGCCCAGGGGTCGCCTTGAGCCTCCTGCCTTGGGCCCTAAGCTATTCCCAATATTCCTAAAAGCCCGGGAGAGAGACATCATTATTGTATAATGAATACTGAGTATTTGGTAGACCAGGTCTCTCAAAATAGGAGGGATTCCTGGGGGAAGAGGGACGTTAAGGGGAAGCCTTGGCAGCGAACAGCCTGGCAAATGCTACTTGGAAAAAAAAGGTTCAGAAGGTGGTGAAAGGGGAGGGACCAAAACTGGACGGGAGGATGAGAAAGGAGCGAGGGAAACAAGACATCTGGAGGGAGGATGGGAAGGGCGTCTCTCATTGCGCCCCGCTGTGTGCCCAGGCGTGTCCTTCACAGCGTTCCCTGCCTTCCCACGGGCAGATGAGGGAGTGAGGCTCCGGGACCAGCCATGGCAGTGAGAGTGTGTTGGGGCTGGTCCAAGCCCCATTCTGTCTAGCTCCAAAGCCCCAGCACGGGGACGAGCTTGGGGTGTGTTTCCTGCACAGCGTGTGCGTGCCTGTGCGTGTGCCCATTCCCTGCTCAGTGTGAGTTCTGCCCGGGTTGGGTCTGGCCAAGCCCTGAGGGACCTGTGGGGCCCCAGGAGCCTACATGTATGTCACCTGAAGCTTTTCTTTCCAGTCCTACATCGAGTACCTCAGGAACCTCCCCATCACAGCCCACCCAGAGGTGTTCGGCCTCCACGAGAACGCCGACATCACCAAGGACAACCAGGAGACCAACCAGCTGTTTCAGGGGGTGCTGCTGACGCTCCCCAGACAGGCGGGCGCGAGTGGCAAATCTCCACAGGTAACTGGACTTGAGTTCAATTACCCAGGAGGTTTTCCATCCGGGGGCATAGGACTGTGAGAGATGAGCAAGGAGGCAGAAAAGTGGGGGCCTAGCAGCCCTGGCAGGGGGCACAGCCTGGTAGGGGGGTACAGCCTGGTAGGGGGCACAGCCTGGCAGGGGCACAGCCCGGCAGGGGATACAGCCTGGCAGGGGGCACAGCCCGGCAGGGGGCACAGCCCGGCAGGGGCACAGCCTGGCAGGGGGCACAGCCTGGCAGGGGGCACAGCCTGGTAGGGGGCACAGCCTGGCAGGGGGCACAGCCTGGTAGGGGGGTACAGCCTGGTAGGGGGCACAGCCCGGCAGGGGCACAGCCTGGCAGGGGGCACAGCCTGGCAGGGGGCACAGGTGCCCTGTCTTGCTGCTGAGAGTCCTCAGACACAAAAAGCACCAGTGTGTCCGACGTCAGCTATGGGACTTGTAGGAGTCACTGCTATACCCACATAGACCTATACTCCCTTCACATAATATTTAAAATCCAACTCTACTTGCCTTAAAAGTATTTATTCAAAACCTGCACGCCCGCACCATTAATGGAAACCCACCCCATTTCGGGAAAGCCGTGGCAGCCACTAAACAGAAAATGGCAGCCTCGCAGATGCAGCTTCTTTCCAGACGCTGCTGGGGCCAGTGCCGGGCATGCGGTTAGCACTGGCTGCGACTCTCCTGGAGGGAATGAGGAGAGAAGGTGCTAACGCAAAGGAGGTGACTTTCTCACGTGGGATCCAACCTTATTTGCTTCACGTGCTGGAAGCACCTGGGCTCATTTTGGGGGCCTCTCGAGGTCAGATCGCCATCCTCCATCTATAGACCTGGTGGGCAAGGCCCACTGCTCTGACCGCCTTGTTCATGCTGGGGTGTGGCTACGCCTTCCCAGGAGTCTCTGTCACTGGCCCTGCACGAGGCTGTCCTCTCAGGGGTGGGTCCTGAAAGACCCCGGGGAGAGCTGTGGGAGCCTCACCCAGGGATGCACAGCTGGGGTTCTGCAGCGTCAGGGCTGCCCGAGGCTCCCGCGCTGGCTCCCTCCAGGTGTGAGAATAGGACCCCCTTTGCTCAGCTTGTGACTTTCTGGGCCAAGGGTGACATCTTCCCCAATGGTGTGAGGGTCTTCCCCCACCACCTCACCCCTTTACCTGTAGGAACATTCCAGGAAGGTCCAGCAGATGTTTACAAAGACCCAGGCCGACGGCTTCAGGTTCACCAGGCCAGTCCCTGGCCTCGGGCTTGTTTCTTATGCACGCTCCTCTGCCCTTTAAGGAAGTGATTGAGGAGCTGACCCAGGACATACTCTCCAAACTTCCCAAGGATTTTGACCTGGAAGTGGTCATGAAGCTGTACCCTGTGGTCTATGAGGAATCCATGAACACCGTCCTGAGGCAGGAGCTCATCAGATTCAACAGGTGGGCCAGACAGGCTTATTTGGGTCCTGGGGTGGCGTCGGGGGTGGGGTCACATTGGCAGTGATGGAAGTGGACACTGATAGGGTGCTCTGCAGTGGAAGTGGTTCGTCTCGCCCACAGTGAGGGCTATAGATAGGACTATACCAACAAGTACTGGCCCAAGATTAAACCATTCCTCCTATTCACTCCCTCCCTCTCTCTCTCACTCACTCACTCACTCACTCATTCGTTTGATATCTGCAAAGTCAGGTGTCAGGTTAAAACCAATACCAAGCACAAGTAGAAGCAATCATTGCGCCACTTTCCTTGCGCCCTTGGTGCCAGGTATGGCTCCAAGCACCACGCATATGTTTGCATCCACCTCAGAGCAGTTGTTTGAAATATGCAGTTAGTAGTCCCTCACCCACCATTTTATAGGTGGGAAAACTTCGACCCAGATGGGTTAAGTAACTAGTGCAAGGTCACACAGTCATTCAGTGGAAGAACTGAATTTGAGCCCAGGCTGTCTGATTCCAGAGCCTGTGCACTTAGCCAATATGTGAAATTGGGGTAAATGAAGCAAGGGAAGGGGAGACATTCATCCCATGGCCTCTCCCGAGAGGCAGGGAAGGGGTGATGGGCTGGCATGGGCTCTCTCCTCACTTCTCTGGGTGCTGTAGATAGCACTGAGCCCTGGGATTATCTTGATTTATAGTCAAAATTACAAGGTTCCCAAAGACCATCCAGGCCAGACGAGGAGACTCCCTGCTGTGGCCTCCAAGGTTGTAGTGCTGCAGACGCCATGTGTGGCTGCCTCCATTTGCCTCATTGGTCCTTGCTCAGCTTTCGGGGCAGCTCTGACTCTGAGGGACGAGGGAACTAGAAGGATGTCATCTAAGAATTTCTTGACTTCCCCAGCCTTAGGGTTCCTCTCTGGAGTCAATAAGCAGTTGGCTATTTGGGGGAACCAAGCGAAGTATGGGGTGCGAACTAGGCTGTGGCACCACTATGGCGAGTCAGGTAACTTGACACCAGGGGCTGTAGTCCTCATACGTCCAAGCACCAGGCCTGGTGGCTTCCAGCCCCTGCCGAGGCCCCAGGCTCGTCCTGGGGTGGCAGCTGCCACAGCCTTTGCCACTGGCTGTGGTCAGACAAGCCAACAAGGTAAGCAGCCTTGTTTTCCAGTGAGGTCAGGACGGGTCACACAGGACAACACCCGAACATCCCTCCTCACTGCCATCACCCAGTGTCACGAGAAGCCCCGAAGGACTCCGTGACAGTCCAGCTTCCAATTCAGAGGAACCATGGTTGTCTTCTGGGTAAATGTCCTCTCCTCGGTACTGAAACCTCAGAGCGAGCAGAGCTCCTACCTGCAAGAACAGAAGGAAGACTTTTGCAAGCAGGAGTCCAGGTGTCACGGTTCAGGTCTGTGGGACGCTGCCCTGGACTCCTCAGTGAAGCAAGTGCGCAGAATGCTCGACCCTTCCATTTTCTTACTGCAGACATCTCAGTCCCTCAGCCACAATCCTTTCTAGCATTTGACCATTCTCGTGTCCATTTGGCTGGGATTTCATAAATCTTAGAGATGACTGCTCTCTCTGGGGGCAGGTTCTTGGGCCGGAGGTGCATTCCCTTGGGCGTGGCGAGGCCTGGTCACAAGGCCAGGGATGGACAGGCACGGGTGGCATCTCCCAGGCTGCCCTTCAGTTGCCTTTTCTTAGGTGCGCTTCATAGTCTATTAAAAAGAACAGTTTGGGTCAAAATGGCAATTTAGATAAAAACCATTAAAATTGCATTACCCTTTGACCTAAACTTTTTCCTTTTAGTGAGCAAATCATTATTTATTTGCACAGAGATTGATATCAATGAATATTCCTAGCAATGTTGTTTGCAGGGACAATAATGTAGAAATAATAAGTTTCAGCAATAGGGGAATCCTATCTAATAAAAGAGTAATGTGCAAATTAACCCTCACTCCGCTACACCCACAAGCCACGCCCACCAGCCAATCAGGAGCGAATATGCAAATAAACCCAACCGAGATGGCTATGGCCACAGAGAGCAGGCGGGAGGCCTGGGTTTCCCCGGCGATGGAGGAAGCCAAGCTTTCTGCCTGCCCTTGCCAGCCTAGGCCTCCACTCAAGGCTACAAAGTTTCAATGACAGAAGATACATAAATCCAAACAGAAATGGCAGCAGCCACGGAGCTGGAAAGAGCAGGAGGCTAGGGTTGCCCCCGGTGATGGAGGAAGCCAAGCTTTCCACACACCCTGGCCAGCCCAGGCCTCTGCTTAAGGCTACAAAGTTTCAATTATAGAAGATACATAAATCCCCAAAAAAATGGCTGCCGCCACAGAGCAAGCAGAAGGCTTGGCTCCGCTCCAGGCTACAAAGTTTCAATTATAGAAGATAAATAAACCCCAGATACCAAGGCCTCTGCTTGGGTCGCCAGGGAGCATGGCTGGCCTGCAAACCACCACAGGCCCCTCGCCCAGGCCGCCCCACGCCCCAAGGGAACTCCCACCCTTCAGGGCAAACCAGCTGGCCTCCACCTGTGCGCTAGGCCTCTATCCTATCTAATAAAAGAGTAATATGCAGATTGACCATAACCCCAACACACAAGATGGCTGCCCCCATGTGGACACAAGATGGCCACCACAAGATGGCCAGCAAGGGAGGGCAGTTGTGGGCGATCAGGCCAACAGGGGAGGGTAGTTGAGAGGGACCAGGCCTGCAAGGGAGGGCAGTTGGGGGCGATCAAGCCTGCAGGGGAGGGCAGTTAGGGGTGACCAAGCTGGCAGAGAGGAAAGTTGGGGGTGACCAGGCCTACAGGGAAAGGCAGTTGGGAGGGACCCAGGCCTGCAGGGGAGAGCAGTTAGGGGTGACCAGGCCTGCAGGGGCAGGCAGTTTGGGGGGACCCAGGCCTGCAGGGGAGAGCAGTTGTGGGGGGGGGGCCAGGCCTGCAGGGGAGGGCAGTTAGGGGTGACCAGGCCTGCAGGGGAGAGCAGTTAGGGGTGACCAGGCTTGCAGGGGAGGGCAGTTAGGGGCAATCAGGCTGGCAGGGGAGCAGTTAGGCATCAATCAGGCTGGCAGGGGAGTGGTTAGGGGGTGATCAGGCTGGCAGGCAGAAGCGGTTAGGGGCAATCAGGAAGGCAGGCAGGTGAGCAGTTGGGAGTCAGCAGTTCTGGATTGTGAGAGGGATGTCTGACTGCCCGTTTAGGCCCAATCCCGTTAGGATAGGGCCTAAATGGGCAGTCCGACATCCCTCGAGGGGTCCCAGATTGGAGAGGGTGCAGGCTGGGCTGAGGGACACCCTCCCCCGTGCACGAATTTCGTGCACCGGGCCTCTAGTAGTTACATAAAATGGAACACCTTACAGTCATTACAAAGGATAAATATTGTAAATTGGAAAAAAAGATCCCTATATGCTAAGAGAGAAAACCAGATTACAAAAAAAATAATCTAGTATAATTACTTTAAAAATAATTTGTTTATATACAGAAAAATCTGGAAAGATATATGTGCATCAAGTTATTTCCAGTGGTAAGACAGTTGGGTGATTTAATTTTTCTCAGCTCTAGACGTTTTCTGCCGTGAACATACACTAACTGTCTGACGTTTTAAAGGGAAAGTGACAGGAGCCAGGAGTCCGTGTCCTGGGGAAGGCGACTGGGCAGGGGCTGAGCACGCCTTTGTCCTCACAGGTTGACCAAAGTGATCCGGAAGAGCCTCATCAGCCTGGTCCGCGCCATCAAAGGGCAGGTCCTGATGTCCTCGGAGCTGGAGGACGTCTTCAGCAGCATGCTCGTGGGCAAAGTGCCGGCCATGTGGATGGCCAAGTCCTACCCATCGCTGAAGCCGCTGGGTGGCTATGTGGCCGACTTGCTGGCCCGCCTGACCTTCTTCCAGGTGCCTGGCAGGGGGTCCCAGGTGCCCGGCATGCACGCTCAGGTGGCCAGGACATGCGGAAAGGACAGACTAGAGGCGGTGGGAGGAGGCGAGGCAGCGCGCTGCAGCCTGGATTTGCTCCTCTGGGAACAGTTTCCCCAGAGTGGAGGGCAGGAGGGAGTTGAGAATTCTTAGAAAGGTTGTAGCCTGTGGAGGCAAGTGCAGGAACTATTATAAATGTCACAAACTGGTGGCTCGTGGACCAGATTTGGCTAAAAGATACATTTGGTTTGGCTCCTGGCAATTTAAAATTCTTGAGCTAGCCTGTAAACATTGGATTATTAGACATAAAAAGCAAGATGTTTGTCCTAAGAATCCAGGGGACTTGGCCAATGGCAGCATGGCCACTCAGCTACAAGGACTGGCTGCCGCTCAGCCTGGACCCAGCTTCCCCGAGTGTTTCTTCGGGCAGAAATGTATTTCTTTGTACCTTCATTGAGTGGGAAACATAAGCTAAACTGGAAGGCGCCTATTTCACAGAAAGGAGAAAAGCTATTTCTGAACGGGCCCTGTTTGCAGTGCCTGTCTCATGCTGTCGTGGGCTTTGTGTGGACTGAGTTTTGTTTCTGTGGCCCCAGGACTGGATCGCCGGTGGGCCCCCTGTGGTCTTTTGGATCTCTGGGTTCTACTTCACGCAGTCGTTTCTGACAGGTGTCTCCCAGAACTATGCCCGGAAGTACACCATCCCCATCGACCACATTGGGTTTGAGTTTGAGGTAGGAGCTTCGGCCCGGGTGCTTGGGGTCAGCCAGGGGCAGTGCTGCCTGTTTCCTTACTGGTCTGAACGTTCCATGTGCGGGCACAAGTGCTTCTGAGACATACAAATGAAATACTTAGCATGAACTAAAGTAGTTCCAAAAGTTATTCCTGCCAGAACCAGGGGATTCCCAAGGCCATGTATCTGTATATATAAAAGGGTTCTATCTTTTCAAAGGAAAAATCTGCCATCTTTATACTAAGAAAAATGAAAGCATTCGCCTATGCTGTCTAGTTAATGTGGCAGCTCCTCATTTGGAGAGATGTTCATGGACTTGGGGAGTCCCTTCCTTGGGGTAAAGTTAAAGGAATTGTCAGTGGTGGAGTATCACCCTGTCAGACTCTCTGGAGAGAAAGGAGCAGAGGGACTGGCGGGTTGTAGAGTTTTAAACTCTGTGGAAAGATTGATTGAGATCATCTAATCCAGACTTCACAAACTGGTTGCCCTAGGCTCAATTTTGTTTGTGAATAAACTTAACTCTGAAGACAATGTTAATCCAAAATTAATGCACTAAAAAAAAATAACTGGGATAAACATTAGAAAAAATATAAAATCACATTTTTTTAAAATAATGTGTTTTTCTTTGTTTTAATGTTTATTTTTTATTCATTTTTTACAGAGTGGAAGGGAGAGAGATAGAGAGTTAGAAACATCGATCAGCTGCCTCCTGCACACCCCCTACTGGGGATGTGCCCAAAACCAAGGTACATGCCCCTGACTGGAATCGAACCTGGGACCCTTCAGACCGCAGGCTGACTGAACCGGCCAGGGCTAAAATCACATTTTTTTGATGCTGAAATGACTGTATACCTAGAAATACTAAGAGACCCTAAAATCATATCTATAAGAATAGGAGAATTTGTAAGGTGACTGGTTAAATATACAAAAATCAATATCCTTTCCCATTCTAGCAATAAGTACTTAGAAGTAAAAATGGGGTAAACATTCCATTGACAATAACAAAACAATTAGAATTTGGGTGATTTTAGAATGGAGCATATGCTCTGTAGTTCACCCTAACCCCCACCACTCCCTGTTCTCCTACCTGAGCCATTTTCTGCGTTTACTGGAAGGAATTAGAGTTTACTACCTCGGAGTCTCATTGTGGTGGATACCCTGGCCGCTTAGCTCAGTTGGTTAGGGCATTGTTCCAATAAACTAAGGTCGCAGGTTCAATCCCGGTCAGGGGACATGCAGGAATCAATCAATGAGTTGCACAAATAAGTGGGACAACAAAAATGGATGCTTCTCTCTCTCTCTCCCTTCCTGTCTCTCTCTAAAATCAATCAATAAAAATAAATAAATTGTGGTGAACTAGAGCTGGCTCATACCAACTCCCCAGAGCCAGTTGGAACTGATTATTAAGCAGGTGGTGGCCTGAACTTGGCCATGTGGGAGTCTGTAGACCACAGAAATTGAACCAAACTACAAGCCAGGCTCTCTTTCTTCCCCAGATAACTGTTTCTGACCTACCCTCACTTCAGAGGTCCCGGGTCAGAAAGGGTCACAGCTAGTTCCATTGAAGGTGGCCTCTGGCTCCTAGTTTGGTGCCTGCCCTATGCCTGCCACACAGAAGGGCACCTGGCCCGTGGGCAGCAGACAGCCATTTCATCACAGAAGCCAGCGTTCTGGGAGGTGCATGCTGGGACAGGCAGACATCGCAGCCAGGCTGCTCTTTTCCAAATGGCAGGTCCCGGAACTCATAGCCCTCTCTTCTAGGTAACCACACAAGAAGCCGTCATGGAGAGCAGCCCAGAAGACGGGGCCTACATCAAAGGACTCTTCTTAGAAGGTGCTCGCTGGGACAGGAACACAATGCAGATCGAGGAGTCTCTCCCTAAAATCCTCTACGACCCACTGCCCATCATCTGGCTGAAGCCTGGGAAAAGCGCAGCATTTCTGCACCAGGGCCTATACGAGTGTCCAGTCTATAAGACAAGCGCCCGGAGGGGCGTCCTGTCCACCACGGGCCACTCTACCAACTATGTCCTCTCCATTGAACTCCCCACGGACAGGCCCCAGAAGCACTGGATAAACCGCGGGGTGGCCTCCCTGTGCCAGCTGGATAACTGAGGCATCTGTCTGTACATCGAAATAAAGCGCATTCGTTCTCCACTGCCGTCTGGTGTTCCTTTCGTGAGAGGGCTTGGCGTGATGAAGGCGATGAGGTGAAGTTAACTGACATCATGCTTGCTCTGAGCCAGCTGTAGAGCAGCCCTATTAAGCAGGTTATAACTATCATCCTCATTCTACAGCTAAGAAACCATGTTACAAGGGAGGTTAGTAATAGCCCCCAAACTGGACAGCTACTGAGACAGGCCGCTTCCCCTTGGGCCTTTAGCCCTGTGGATAAGCAGCCCGGGTACTGTCCCCTGTTCTTTTGCTGTAACTGACACTGCATTTTAATCGCATCTTTCCTAGTCTTTTTTTTACAGGGCTGACATCAGGGCCTCTCGGAAGTTGAAAGAGGCTGTGACTTACTTTTTAAGGCTCATGAAAGGTTTAAAATGCACTTCTCACAACCACCTCAAGTGGTAGGTATGGTCATATCTCCACTTTAGAGATGCAGAAGCGAAGGCTTAGAAAGTAGCCCAGCGTTCCACAGCTGGTCTGTGGTGGCCCTGGGAGTGCTGGCCTACACAGATGGGCTGGAATTTCAGGAAGAAAGGAGAGGTGAGAGAAACAATATTCGTGCATGCCTGCTGTGCCATGAGTCGCAGCAAGGCCTTCAGATATCTTGCTTGATCCAGGTTGGGAGACTGAGTAACTGGCCTGAGGTCTCCCAGCCTTTGCTGCATTGCAGAGCTAGGTTTGGAGCTGAGGCAGCCTGGCTGTAAACCCAGTGCATTTTTCACAGCACGTGCTGCCCCCTGCTGAGGACTTCGCAATGTTGTGATGTGGAATCTTAGATTAGTTTCAACCATGTCCAAGAAATGTCCACTGTTTCTGAGGGCCAAGTAGAAGAGAATCCTGAAGGAGATAAAAATCAAGTCCTCAAAGTATCACTTCTCAACTAACTCTCCCATGAAGCACACTGGCTCTGAGTGGCTTCTTTCGGGCCATCCATTGATCTGAGCAAGACATGGGCTGTGCAAGAGTCAGTGTCTGCCTGCTGCTCGGCTTCACCAGAAGGAAGGCCTGCCTCGGATCTTTGATTTCTTCTGATCACAGGAAGCTTCTGAGAAACAAACTCATTTCAAAACCTTGTTTCTTCATGGGAACATGGGGCTGACCAAGTTCTGATTTCAGGCCTCTGAATTAGGAGACCACAAACCAGCTAAGTGACCCCGGAGAGAAGTGCCTGTGGGGAGTGCTGATCTTGCCAGGAGCAATGGAGACAGGAGGGGCCAGTCTCCTGCTCAAGGTAGGGTGGAAAAGAAAGTCAGAATGGCTAGAGAGCTGGAGCTGCCTTACTGTTCCAAGTGAGATTGTTAGTCCTGTGAGATGGAATCCATGAACCTTGCACTGGTCAGGTAAGTCACATTGCAAGTGCAAGGCACTGAGGGGGTTGCTAAGAAACAACTGCATTTTAATTACAGTTGTCTAACTCCCTCTTTAGCAACAAAAGCTGTGGAGGCAGGTGCTGGAGGCTAAGTCCAGCAGGTCATAATAAATGGGAGAAGTCCTCAAAAGGTTGAATGGACATTTTCAGCAGGGCTGAAAATCTGCATGTTATTACCTGCTGCTGGAATAGCCAAAGGCAATTCCCCTAACCTGTTTACCAAACCTTACCTTTGATGTGTATATCTCCTTTGTTAAAGGCAAAATGTGTGAATAAAGAGCCATGGGTGTGGGTCTGGAGATTCAGAGAGCTTAGTCACTAGAGCTAAGCCTCCCCTGGCTCCCCCAAAATGCCTCCCAAATTTATATTTCTTGTGTAGTCTCTCAATTCACTTACACGCAGCCCCTTCTCCAGATTCCTGAATCCTTAATGCAGAAAGACCCTAGCATTTATGGCTTCCAAACACGGACATCTGGAGAAGAAGATTCACCAGAGTGAAGAAAATAAGTTAATCACTGGTAAAGGTGGAGGTCACCGGTAAAGGTGGGGATCACCGTAAATTTGGTGGGGAGATTCACTGTGTATAAAGCTTGCACCAGCTTTGGAAGTCGCGATCCAAAGAGGGCAAGGGCATCTTTTGTTTCAAGCCAGGCCATATGGGGAAGAATTTGATCAAAAGGCAAAATTATAAAGAAATTAAAATGTCAAAAGGTACTTTTTAAAATCAGGCTCAAGGAAAAAGAGTGCCATTGTCATCTTTAACTATGTGGGGTCTTGTTCTGCTTCTAGTATGGAAAGACTTGGCAGCCAGAGAGGGTGGAGCTGTTAATCCTCTCGCCATGGAACTCTCTGATGCTTTGTTTAAAAATTACCATAGGATGCCTTGGGACAGGCAGATTTTAGCTAAAATAACTTTAAAGGCCAGTCAATGCTATGGAGCGCAGAATAGGAAAAGATTTGGGAAAAGAACTGTGATTTATTAAGTCTTGTCTATATGTTATCTGTTGAGTGTCGTTTTTTCTGTCATTTTTGTTTGGTTTAATATGTTTATTATTAGTCTATTAAGCATGCCTTTGGTTTAATTAAATAAGAAGGGAGGCCTTGGTAGCCAGGCCATTTACTGAATTTTCCCCCAAAGGAAGCAGGATGTGGGGGTGGGGAGACACATGATAATCCTGTAAAATGGATGCCCACTCCTGAGAGTGCTAAGAAAAGTCTCATCTTCGCCATGTTTTTTCCCGGTCCGTCATTTAAAAATTTAGCAGAATTTATGAATGCATCTGGGATTTCTGTACTCATAAAGAGAGAAAGCTAGCTTAAAACAAAAGAGCACTCCATCCGATTTTGGATAAGATTTTGGGCTGAGCTCAATCTTTTTGCAGATGTTATAGAAAAAAACCAAAAACTTTTTCTCAAAAGAAAGAAGATGGCGAAAATGACCCAAAGGGAAAAATACAGGCTGGTTCTAAGCAACAAGATTGGTATTTCCATAATAGAGGGCATTTTTTGAATAATAATGGACCACATCCCAAAGTTAACATTAAGGTCGCTAGAAGTCAGTAAGCTATCTCTGTTACAGAATTTGCCAAAGAAAATGCCTTGGATAATAATAATTGGCTTTAGAATCTCAAAATTATTGAAACATGGATAAATAAATGTAACTAATATGAAGGATTTGTGGTGAAGCTTTTCAGTAATAATCTATATTAATAAAAGTGTAATATGCTAATTAGACAGGATGTCCTTCTGGACAACCAACCTCCCAGATGAAGCCAGGGCTGTGAGGGCCGAGCCCCTTGCATGAATTTCATGCATCGGGCCTCTAGTCCTATACAATAAAGAGATATATGCAAATTGACTGTCACTCTCTCACAAGATGGCTGCCTACAACCAGGCTGGCAGGGGGGTTAGTGAGGGATGATCAAACAACTGAACAAGCAGGCTGCATGGGGTGACCAGGCCAGCAGGGAGGTTATTGAGGGATGACCAAATGACTTAACAGCAGGCCGTGTGGGGCAACCAGGCCGGCAGGGAGGCCATGAGGGATGACCAGGTCAGCAGGGAGGGCAGTAAGAGGTGACCAGGCTGGCAGGGGGGGCAATTAGGGGCAACCAGGCTGGCAGGGGGTGCAGTTGGGGGCAATTAGGCTGGCGGGGGGGGCAGTGAGGGGTGACCAGGCTGGCAGAGGGGGGCAGTTGGGGGTGACAAGGCCAGCAGGGGGGGCAGTAAGTGGTGACCAGGCTGGCGGTGGGGGGGGGGGGGGGGGGGGCAGGCAGTAAGGAGTGACCAGGCCCGCAGGGACGGGGCAGTTTGGGGACGACCAGGCAGGCAGGCAGGTGAGCAATTAGGAGCCAGCGGTCCAGGATTGTGAGAGGGATGTCCGACTGCCGGTTTAGGCCTGATCCCAGGGATCGAGCCTAAACCGGCAGTTGGACATCCCCCGAGGGGTCCCAGATTGGAGAGGGTACAGGCTGGACTGAGGGGACCTCACCCCCATGCACAAATTTCATGCACTGGGCCTCTAGTGTATTAATAATGAAGTTCCAGTAGCCCAGGAGAAACTAGTTTCACTCCTTGATGGAGGAGGGGGCTGGTCACATTTCTCTCAGAATGTGGCGATTTCACATTTAAATGGCTACAAGCTTGCTTCCCAGCTTCCCCCTCCTTTTGCCAGCCAGAAATTTGGTTTTCCAAAGTCTATGGCAACTTGGAGCTTTGGAGTTTGCTAAATTAAATAATAAAAATTTATTGAATGTCTAAGTATTTTAGGATAACAAAATACTGAAATTTTAATCTGAGTTTTCCTCACATGAAAAATCTAAAGGATAGAATTGAATTTATTAATTAAATATGTATTGTATTTTTGGAATATATTCTTAAAAATATAAAGTTATTACTAGTCTGAAAAATGCTAATCTGAGAAACTACTGATCTGAGAAATAACTTACCAGCTAAAATTTAAGGCTTCTAAGAGTTTAAAGTTCAAATTAAGTTGGGAGTAATTATATAGTTGTAATAACAAAATGCATAAAGTATAGAAATTTATTTTTGAGAAAATAATTCTAAGATATAATATTTTATATGGTCTAATCAAAAAAGAGAATTAATTCTATGGTCTGAACCAAATTTTTAATATAAAAACCAGTTTAAATTTAATTGATATCTTTTAGAATAATTATAAAAAGTATATATATTTGATGGTCTTTCCAAGTTAAATTTCAAGAATTTAACCAAGAGATGATTTTAGGACACTCCAAGGGCCCTGGAGTGGTTCAAGAATTTATTCTCTCTTCTTAAAAGAAATATTTTTGAAATAGGCCGATCTAATATAATTGAAATCACATAGAAAGCTGTATCAAATAAATATTAACAACTATATTTTATTTATAGACATATATTTTAAATGTTACAAAGGTTTTAACCTCTAAGGGAGGGCAGGACAAGATTGCTGAATATTTCTGAAGCAGCAGAATTTTAAAAACAAAAGCAAGCAATAGCCCTCAGGTAGCCTGCTCTCAGATAGGCTGGGGGGATGGGACACCATCTATACTTCATAGGTCAAACGTATAAGTTTGCTTACTTTACTTTTTCAATAAGAGATGCCTAGTTTAATTACTTAATAAATTGCTTTTTATAATATAATCAAGGTCTCATATAAATTAAGTTATATGAGAAGCAAATATTTTTATAAACAATTCTAGTAAAAATAGTTACTAAGACCTCCCATAATCCCTCTGTGTGTGCAAATGAGCACTAGCCAAAAAGAATGCCATTTAAAAGTAAATTTTATCTTAATAAAAAGGAGAAATTTTAATATCTCTTCTGCTAATATTTACAGGGTAAACTGAAAGTTATTATTCAAGCATTAAATCTAATAATAAAGTCACCATAAATAAAGTCACTTAATATGTAGGCAGCAGTATCAGCCAACATCTGCAAAGCAACCAAGTGTGTTGCTCAGTTTAAAAGAAAGAAAAAAGGTTTTTAAAAAAGAAAGTTCCTAAGTATGGCCTAGAAATTACTCTGAGAGGAAATAAAGGGAGGTTTCCTTCAAATGTATAGAAAACTGTAATTAAAAGTCAATGTATTAGGCCTCAGAAAGAAAAGTAAATAATTTGCATTTTGCCTCCCTAAACGAAGCTTATATAAATATACTCAAAGACTGATAGTAAAAAATCAATTAGTATCATTTACTGTCCACAGCCAAGGACAAGTAAAGTTAGAAAATAAGCCTTATTTCACACTAATTTAAATTGGCAAATTAAAATAAGTGAATATTCAGGGAAACTTAGTTGTACTAGGCAGGAGACTATTTCTGGAGCATTAACTAATTTTTTACTGATGGTTCATCTCATAGTAAAAACTGCTTATCATGCAATGAATTCAGACCAGTCATACTTCTGTGCTAAGAATTAAATTAAAAGTTATTAAGGGTGCATTACAGGATTTCCAAAAGCCTCTTGATATTATTTAAAACAAAAAAGGGGGGTGGGATAGTAATCTTCTGTAAGTAAACTACATCAAGCCTAATTACTTACATTTTTACTTAAAAAATTTTTTCACTTGTAATGCTGATGGCAAGACACACATGGTGTCAGAAATAGCCAAAGGAAAATGGTTTGGGCAAAATGAAAGATCCTGAGTCTAGTTTATAGAAAGGTCACTTTATTAACCTTTGGTCAAGAATATGCTTATATATTTCCAGAGAACTCCTCCAAGCCCGTGTGGATTCCTGCAACAATGGATCCGAGAGAGGAACTGACCAGACTACTCCAGCCACAGATGGCAGTGGCTCCAAGCAACACGCTGACGAGACAAAAGAAAAACAGTCTAGAGATGGGGGATGGTGAAGACGACTTGCCATGCTAGCAATCAGCAGCTGTGCGTCGCTGCAGGTTGCCCAGGACAAGCCAAAGAAGGTTGGACCTGCATTGCCATTGCTCACCATTTATCCACCATCCAGAACTAGAGTATCATTGCTGTCATGTTACAGGGGACAATGATTGGGAAGGGGACTCAAAGAACTGTTGGCCCAGAAAGGGAGTTTACTGCAGACTGATTCCTTTGATGCCTGGCAGCAATTTAAAAGGACATGATAGAAATCAATCCTTGTTATTGAATCTAAAAATCTTAAAAGGACCCGAGCTCTGCAAATGGCATACATTCTTATAAAATTTATTAAATCAAAAAGGGTGATGTGCTGGGGGCTAAGGCCAGCAGAATATAATAAATGCGAGAAGTCCTCAAAAGGTTGAATGGACATTTTCAGCAGGGCTGAAAGTCTGCATGTTATTACCTGCTGCTGGAATAGCGAAAGGCAATTCCCCTAACCCAGTGGTCGGCTAACTGCAGCTCGCGAGCCACATGCAGTTCTTTGGCCCCTTGAGTTTTTAGCAAAAGCCAGCTTAGGAGTACCCTAATTAAGTTAACAGTGTACCTACCTATATAGTTTAAGTTTAAAAAACTTGGCTCTCAAAAGAAATTTCAATTGTTGTACTGTTGATACTTGGCTCTGTTGACTAATGAGTTTGCTGACCACTGCCCTAACCTGTTTACCAAACCTTACCTTTGATATGTATATCTGCTTTGCTAAAGGGCAAAATGTGTGAATAAAGGGCCGTGGGTCCAGAGATTCAGAGAGTTTAGTCCAGGGGTGGGCAAACTTTTTGACTCGAGGGCCACAATGGGTTCTTAAACTGGACTGGAGGGCCGGAACAAAAGCATGGATGGAGTGTTTGTGTGAACTAATATAAATTCAAAGTAAAGGAGCGGAGGGGAGAGCAAGAGAACCCTTCGCTCTTTCGGCTCTGCGGGCCGGATAGAACAGCCGAACGGGCCGGATTCGGCCCGCGGGCCGTAGTTTGCCCACGGCTGGTTTAGTCACTAGAGCTAAGCCTCCCTGGCTCCCCCTAAATGCCTTACAAATTTATATTTCTTGTCTAGTCTCTCAATTCATTTACACACAGCTCCTTCTCCAGATTCCTGAACCCTTAATGAAGAAAGACCCTAGCAGGCAGGGACTGGCCATTTCATTCCTTAGGGGTCAAGGGACAGAATGTTTCTGTATAATGGATTACATTTTTATAACTTAAAACATTTCCTCCATTTTGAAAAGAAAGATTGCCATGAGCCATGAGCCAACGTCTCTCCGTGGAAGAGCAGCCTGTTCTTCAGAAGCTGGTGCCTTGGAGCCCAACACCTGGGGCAGAGGTGGCCAGTGGTTAGCCCGGCCAGATGCATCAGCCTGCCTCCCAATGGCTCAGCAGGTGACAGCAGACAAACCTTGTCACCAAGCTACTCTTTGCTTTTTAAAAATCTAGTGTTGGGTGGTTTTCATGTGAGTATTGGAAGGAAATTTCATTGAGAGAAGGAATATAGGAAGATAGGTTCTGCCTTTAAAAGACCAAAACATGGAGATCTTATTGTCTTGGAGAGAAAATGAAAAAAGAATATGCATCTTTGCAAAGAAGAGTAGGCATATAAAATTCACTTTTAGGTAAGATTCTTGGCACACAGAAGAAACTGAGGCTAGTTAGCAATTAGATGGACTTCCATCTTGGAGGAGGCTGGGTGGGAAAGGTGGTCTCTACACTCAACAGAGCAAGACAAAAACTGCACAGTCACCTTGAGTTACCAAGACTGCGATGGAGCCAGGAAGCCGCGGTCACTTGGTCCTCCGAGAACAGGTCACCATTTCATTGGCTGTTTGAGTGCACAGGCCATGTTGAATGAGAGGCACTTAAACATTAGAAGTACTTCGTGGCAGGGAGATGCTTCCACAGTGAGACAAGATGGAAGGGGAGTGCCTGGTGGGTCAGCAGATTCATGCCTCCCAGTTCAAGCAAGGCTGGGTGCGTACTCACTGAATGGCCCACACACCTGCCAGCACAGTTACATTTCTCTTCCGCAAAGGCCTGGAGCTGCAATTGTTAAATCTGCACACGCTGCTACTCGCCAGGCAGTATTAAACAGGGTAATGCTGTATTCTATAGAGTTATAGTTCTAGACATTTTCACTGCCAAACCCTGCAGTACTTACCCGGAGCATAGAAAGCAACACCCCTGCTCCCAGGAGCCTGGGAAAGAATGCCCATTTTGAATGAGAGGATCCATGTGACAAGGGAATCCCCAACCTAGGTGTGGAAAGGAAGTTATCAACTGCTGCTTCTGTGGGTCCTCACACACACGGAAGTGTAAATCCTTCGTTTTACTCTCTCCTTGTTCCATTTCTGTTTAGACATAACTTGAAAGCCAGCTTTGCCCTTGTGAATTCTAATTATGTTAAGGCAAAATACTTGCAATGATGCAGTAGGAGTTTCAAGCGAGCCTTCCAGTCCCAAGTGCATCCTAAGTCCACGCTTGAAGATGAAGTAACCTATGCTTTAACAGAGGCAGTGCTTCTCGGCATGTGCGTGGAGGAGCCAGGCATGGGTCTCAACATTTCCAGGGAAAACTGTGAGGAACCCAATGGTGCACTTTTTAAGGAATGTTTGTCTGGAAATTGGGAGGGTCTAAAGATGACAACACACACACAAAAAGCCCACTTTTTAAAAAAAGATTTTTTTTATTTTTAGAGAGAGGAAGGGAGGGGGAGAGAATGAAACATCAATGTGAGAGCAAAAACTGGGGATCGAGCCCGCAACCCAGACATGGCCCTGCCTGGTATCGGCAACCTATGGGTGTACAGGGCAACACCCAATCCAGCCACACCGGCCAGGGAGGAAAGCCCACCTGTAAGCAAATCTATAACTTAAAAAGAAAGCCTACAATATTCCGAGGGAGGTAGATTGTTTGTGAGCAGCCATAAGAAACCCAGACACTGGGTGGCTTCTCAGTGTCAGCCAACAGGCCAGGCAAGGACTTTCCTTGAGCAGCTTTGCCATTTTCCAGTCTTCCTCCCTCGGGGAGGCCGTAAGGTCTGCGACCGCCAGGATTAGTGTCATCCCCTCAGATAGCAAGGCCATGACACACTGTGAGCACACATCATGAGGTCAGTACCAATATTTGGGAGGCTTTAAAGAAGATAATTGAATTTCTGCCCTAATCAAGGAGAAAGGTTTTGCCATCTGGTTTACATTGAAGACCTAGTTGGCTCATCGTCTGAGAAATACACTTTCCCTGGATTAGGAAACCTCATCGTGAGACTTGAGATATACTGGTTTGGAAAGTTTCCTCAGTTTCTCCTGGCTTCGAAGTCCCCGGCCTCGTAGTGAGGTAAGGCCCATTGGAGGCAGGTGAATCTGAGTAAGAAAAGTAAGAATAATGATATTAAGAATTATAATCACTGCAGCAGCTTATATCATTGAGCATTTTCTAAATACCATGCTCTCTGCTCAGCACTACATCTAGAGTCATTAATCCTCACATTTACAGATGAGAAAATGGAGGCTCAGAAGTTACAACTTGCTGAGATTAGACATAAAGTGGGGGAGCGAATCTGAACCCAGATGTGTCTGATGCCAGAGTTGGGCTCTTGTTGACCATGTTGCCTGCATGGAGGGAAAAGCCACAAACCACACAGTAAAATGAAAATGCAAAGGTGAGGGAAAGCATGTACACAAAGATGTGTGCATGGTGGCAAACTGGGACCAGCCTAAACATCTACCGGAAGGGCTCATTCTCACAAAAGGATGCAAGGCAACCATGCAAAAAGAGAGAGGCAGTCATGCCCAGAAGCCAGGAAGTAAAGTAAGCAGGCAATAAACAACATACACAGGACTAGTTTAAGAAAATGTATGTACATGAGTGTGGAAAAAAGACTACAAGGATATATTACCAAACTATTAGGTTGAGCCAATATAATATAAAGTAAATATTGATAATTCAAAAATTTAAAAACTATCTATACTAATAAAAGGGTAATATGTTAATTAGACCAGACATCTTCCGGACATCCATCCTGATGTCCTTCAGGACAAAGCCACGGTGGCGGGGGCCGAGGCAGAGGCAGTTAGGGGCGATCAGGCCGGCAGGCAGAGGCAGTTAGGGGCAATCATGCAAGCAGGGAAGCAGTTAGGGGCGATCAGGCAGGTAGGTAGAGGCGGTTAGGGGCAATCAGGCAGGCAGAGGCAATTAGGGGTGATCAGGCAGGCAGGGGAGCAGTTAGGGGCATCACGCAGGCAGACAGAGTGGTTGGGGCGATCAGGCAGGCAGGCAGGTGAGCAGTTAGGGGCCAGCGGTCCCAGATTCCAAGAGGGATGTCCGACTGCCAGTTATCTCCCGAGGGGTCCTAGATTGGAAAGGGTGCAGGCCAGGCTGAAGGCCCCCCACCCCCGTGCACGAATTTTGTGCACTGGGCCTCTAGTATATATATAAAAGCCTAAGTAACTGTTATGACAGAACGACCAGTCGACCAGTTGCTATGATGCGCACTGACCACCAGGGGGCAGACGTTCAAGGCAGGAACTGCCCCCTGGTGGTCAGTGCACTCCCACAGGCCTGCAGGGACCAGGCCTAAACCGGCAGTTGGACATCCCTCTCACAATCTGGGACTCCTCGGGGGCCTAAACTGGTCGTTGGACATCCCACGAGGGGTCCCGGATTGCGAGAGGGTGCAGGCCGGGCTGAGGGACACCCCACCCCCCTACCCCCCTGCGCCCAGTGCACAAATTTCATGCACTAGACCCCTAGTTTAATATAAAATTTGCTGTGGATTAAACTTATAGTCTCCCTCGTTTCCCTGTCCCCCAGTTCCCCTCTCAAGAAACAATTACCAGCAGTTTTTTGTAGATCAAGGGTAGAAAATTGATAGTTTCATATGGTCAACCCACTAGTTACAGGGGTTACTTCCACAGGGTGCAAATTTTTGACAAATTTCACTATCTTATGTATGCCTTTAATGTTTGAACTTTATTCTTTTATTAACAACAACCCTGTCTAATATAAGAAGAAAATATTTCCATAAAAATGTGAAAAGCAAAAGATAACGCTATGTAACTGTGAGCTGGCTTTCCCTTCTATACATGGGAAAGCTGTACACGTAGGAGATAGGCTTCTTTGGCGTCTTGGTTGGTCATGATAGGCTGATGGCATGCAAGGACAGCTTGTTTCCAACATGCCTCCTACAGTAGCTCTAGCCTTCTAGACAAACACTCGGCAAAGGACGAGTACCCACCACGTGTTAACTGGGTCACACTTACTGGCCTTGGATACGGGATCTGGTAGTGCAGTCCGATTTCGATCCTAGCTGTGCATTCATCTATACACTGCTTAATCTGGTCTGTGTCTGTGAGCTGATGAAAGACGAAACAGGCATTTTTCTAAATGCCACACACAGAATACAGGTACATGTTTTCTGAAACTCTTTTGATTTACCATTCAGTAAATTGAATATTGATAATTCAAAAATTCAAAAGCAATCTATATATAATATATATAAAAGCTTAAGCGACCCTTATAACCGGACAACCAGCAGGTAGCTATGATGCACACTGACCACCAGGGGGAAGACGCTCAATGCAGGAGCTGCCCCCTGGTGGTCAGTGCGCTCCCACAGCCAACTTCCCGTGGCTGGCCAACCTCCTGAGGTCCCTCCCCGTGGCCAGCCAGCCCCCAGTGGCCCCTTGGGGTGGCCAGCCTCCTGGCTCCAATCAGCCTGATCGGGACTGGGCAAGATGGGCCCCAATCAGCCCCAATTGCCGGCCAGGCCAATGGACTCCACTGGTGCACGAATTTGTGCACTGGGCCTCTAGTTTAATATAAAATTTGCTGTGGACTAAACTTATAAAATGAAGTCTCCCTCTTACCCCTGTCCCCCAGTTCCCCTCTCAAGGGAACAATTACTAGCAGGTTTTTGTTTGTCTTCCCAGTGTATTTTCTGCATATATCAGCATACATGTATACATGTAGGTTTTTTCTTTGTTTTTATTAAATTTTTAAAAATTGGACATTATTGTAGGAGTCCTCCTCTACCACTCCCCTTTTGCCCACCTGAACCCTCCCTTTTCCTTGGCCTTTACCAAATTATTGTCTGTGCCCATGGGTATGCATATGTTTTTTGTGGGGTTTTTTTGAGGGAGGAAGGGAGAGGGAGAGAGGGATAGAAACATCAATGATGAGAATCATTGATCCACTGCCTCCTGCGGGCTCCCTACTGGGGATGGAGCTCGAAATCTGGCCATGTGCCCTGACTGAGAATCAAACCATGACCACCTGGTTCAAAAGTCAATACTCAACCTGAGCCACACCGGCTGGGCTGCACATATGTTCTTTTTTTTTAAAAAAAAATATATTTTATTGATTTTTTACAGAGAGGAAGGGAGAGGGATAGAGAGTCAGAAACATCGATGAGAGAGAAACATCGATCAGCTGCCTCCTGCACACCCCCCACTGGGGATGTGCCTGCAACCAAGGTACATGCCCTTGACTGGAATCGAACCTGGGACCCTTCAGTTCGCAGGCCGACGCTTTATCCACTGAGCCAAACCGGTCAGGGCTGCACATATGTTCTTTAGCTAATCCCTTCACCTTCTTAATCTAATCATCCCCCACCATCCTCCCCTCGGGCACCAGCCAGTCTGTTCCATTTTGTTCGTCAGTTTATTTTGTCCATTAGATTCTACAAATGAGTGAGTTCATATGGTACTTGTCTTTCTCTGACTGGCTTATTTCACTTAGCATAATGCTCTCCAAGTCCATCCATGCTATTACAAAGGGTAAGAGAGCCTCTTTTTTTACAGCTGCATACTATTCCACTGTGTAAATGTACTATAGCTTTTTTTATCCACTCAAGGTTTTTTTCTTACACAAATGATAGCTCACTTTGTTCTAAACCATGCTTTTTCCACTAATAAACTGAAGCTCTTTCTATATTTATGCATATAAAACTGCCCCATTCTTTTTTAAAAAAATATATTTTTATTGATTTCAGAGAGGAAGGGAGAGGGAGAGATAGAAACGAAACATCAATGATGAGAATCTGATCGGCTGCCTCCTGCATGCCCTTTATTGGGGATCGAGCCCGCAACCCCAGCATGTGCCCTTGATTGGAATTGAACCTGGGACCATCAGTCCACAGGCTGACGCTCCATCCACTGAGCCAAACCAGCTAGGGATGTTCTTTTGAACAGCTGTACCAAATTCCAATATAATTTAACCAATCTTCTACTGTTGGACATTCAGGTTATCTCCCATCTTTGCCATTATAAACAAATATGTTATGGATCCCTCTAGATTTTTTTGGCTCATATGCAAATATATCTAAAAGATAATTTCCTAGAGGAAGAATTATGGGTCAAAGGGTATATGTTCATGCATTTTTAATTCTCATAGATATTCCCTCCAGATTCAAATACCCAGTGATTTTCAACCTTTTTCATCTCATGGCAAAAAAAAAAAAATAGGTATAGTTTTCATTCATTCCTATTGGACAGCTATCTTTCAGAGGCTGCCTGCATGATTTTGCCGTATCTCCCCGCCACCTACACTAACATTAAATTTTTTCTTTATGCCCTAGCTGGTTTGGCTCAGTGGATAGAGTGTCAGCCTGCAGACTGAAGGGTCCCAGGTTCGACTCCAGTCAAGGGCACATGCCCAGGTTGTGGGCTCGATCCTCAGTGTGGGGCGTGCAGAAGGCAGCCAATCAATGATTCTCTCTCATCATTGATGTTTCTATCTCTCTCGCTCCCCCTCTCCTTCCTCTCTGAAATAAAAGTTAAAAAAAATAAAGTTTTCTTTAAATGGACTCTCCTAAGCATAGTAATTGTGAAAGTACCTGATACTCTCTTTTCTTTCTATACATAGTAAAACAAGCACATATGTTAAACTGAAAAGCCCACATACCTCCCCCAACATAACAAAAATCTCACTATGTACCGTCCTCCGGCTCCCACCACACTGGGCCCATTCAAGCAGAGGCAAACCCAGGGGTCTTAGCAGTCCTCAGAGCACGTGCTACTGTGGCATCCCCAGCACCAGGGTGGGCGTTGTGAGGCCATGGTCCCTGCCTTTACGCCGGAGAGGACACCCTGACCATGAAGCTACAGAAAGGCACAGTGGTACATAATCAATGACTGCCTAGGAATTCAGACAGGGCTCATCCGGGGTCGGTGAGCCGAGAAACTGAGGAAGGCTTCCTGAAGGTGAACTGAGTCGAAGTGTTTGTAACGCTTGTCAATCTATGACACTCACAAGGCAGGCCCTCTGGAGTGTAAGGCACTGTATTAAGTTAATTAAATATACCAATAATTTCATTATAAATATACACAAAACAGACATTTTGAAACGATGCAATAAAAATAAACAGAAACACTACTTGCAGTATTTGATTTCCATTCCTCACAGGGCAGTTTAAGGACCTCGGGTTTACGTGTACACTGGTGTGGCACGCATGATGTGCACCAGGAGCAGAGTGTGGAGGAGCTGGAGGGTCACATGGCCATTGGACTTGGGGGTATCCTGCAGGAGGTGGTGAAAGGCCAAGGTGGGGTTCACATATGGGAGCTGGAACCGCAAGGCAGCTGCTGGGCATCAGCACACACGGCTGGCCTGCAGAGGACCTATAGCTGGCAGCAGGGGTGTGACGCAGACAGGCCAGAAAGGAGACCGAGGCAGGGGCCAGAGTGGATAAAAGGGAGTTTCATGAAGGAGCTGCAACAGCATGGGACCCATGAGATCCACGCGGAGGTGGCAAGGTCAGGAGCTGGCAGCCTCGTCCGTGTGCTGTACCAGGCAGTCTTCCTGAGGAGCTCCCACAAGATGCCTGAGGGTTTCCTGGGATGATTAAAACGGAGCCCCTCAGAGGTGGCTTTTGGCCCTGGTGTCTGTCAGGGTGCCCTGCCATTACACGGGTTCCTGGGGCACTACTGAACCCACTTCTGTGGTCCCAGAGGGCAAACTCACTCTGCTGGCCAAAGAGGCTTGAGTACAAAGCTAAGTCATGAAGGGCATCCTGTGCTTAATTCTATTCTCTTCCCTAAGAATGGGTTTATACTTGGAGGCTTTGAATAGATTATGAACTGTAAAAACAAAACAAAAACCAAAACCTGTGTACCCTCCTGTGGGAGTGGCCCGCAACAGGCGCAGGGGTGAGGGGCTGCTCCAGGCGGAACCCTCCCTGCCTGGCTCAGCTCACCTGCTGAGCCTGCTGAGGACGCTGAGCCACTCAGCTGCGAGACCTGGGGCCAGTGCAGGGAGAGACCCAGCAGAGTCTCCGGTGGCTGTGCCTCTGGCCTGCCCGCCATGCTCTGCCACTGTGACTGCTCAGTCCTCTCAACTTTAGGACAGAAAATAAATAAACACACACAGGAAGCTGCTCTCCTTCTTGTGATCTCCGATCTCCGACTGAGGCTACTCACATTTTTGTTTTTCTGGAACAGCGTCCTGGCTTCATGTAGAATGTACTGCTTTTCTCTCACGGTGTCTTCCACCTGCCCTGACGCTGCCTCCCATCTCCTCACAAGCCTGAAGATTCGGCGGTAGAGGCCGAGCACGTCTTGTCTTGTTGCTGTGGTCATCCTCGGACTCACCAAAGTAGGAGAGGGAAAATTTGCGTAAAAACCCCACTTGGGAATAGGCAGCTGGAAGAAGTGCATTTTTTAAAATCAAGCTCTTTAATTAGGCTAAAATGACTTTCTCAGGCAATCTGTTTGGTGGCACTGCCGGGCGGGCGCTGGCCTGTGCATCACCGCGCTGGCCTGTGCATCACCGCATGCATCACCCGTTTCCTACGACAGCCATTTTCACAAACATGGCAAAACCAAAACACATTTACTCTTCTTTAAGCTGGTCAGAGTACTCGGGATGAGGCTTTCGGTGTGTATGCTGGTAAGTTACATCACTGCCCTGGGTTCCAAGGAGCAGGCACATTTTTAATGACTGAATTTAATGCAGGGGTTGCTAACTCAAGTTCTTCCAGGGCCAGCCAGCAGGGAACCTGGCTGGGGGCCAGTGGCCAAAGGAGAGGACACGCCCCCTTAAAGGGGAAGGCCACTACTCAGTCCGGCCATGTAGAAAGAGGGCCTAGCGATGCCAGATTTCCAGATAGCTTAATAGGTGGCCTTCCAGATTTTTAAAAGATGAAATCTCAAAAAAGACACGAATTCATTACTTTGGAAAATGTGGGTACCATGAAGGCCAAGCAAATTGTGTCTGCAGGCTCAGTTCTACCTTAGTTCATCATAACCTTGTTGAAAAGATTTCTGGCGCTGTTGGTCTACCTCCTTGTCCACAGACCTGTGCATGCGGAGAACTAAAAATCTCGGTGATGACTAAAGTCCATGGCCCCTCTGGGTTTTACTCTGAGACAACAATGTTTTATGTGGAGAGAACCTGGCTAAGACCCTACCTAAATGCATTCCCTAAAGTAACTATTTTAAAAAACTAAATTCCTGTTAATATCATGAAATATTCGATATACAAAATGATACAGAGAGTAATATAATAGCCACATATTCACAATGAACCTTAAAGGATAAACTGTATAGTTGAGACCCTCACTGTCCCTCTTCCAAGTCCAATTCCCCTGCTTCTCTCCTAGGACACTAGCCTGAAGGGTTTGTCTCACACGTCTTTTTAGCTAACATGATACAGTATTGCTTCGCAAGTTTAAACACTGTATCTACGTGTGTATGTGAAAGGCCTTGCCTTCCTGTCACTTGCTTTTTTGCCTATTTCTGTGAGACCCCTCATGCTGTTCCTTTAGCTCTAGCTCAGTGGTCGGCAAACTGATTAGTCAACAGAGCCAAATATCAACAGTACAATGATTGAAATTTCTTTTGAGAGCCAAATTTTTTAAACTTAAACTATATAGGTAGGTACACTGTTAACTTAATTAGGGTACTCCTAAGCTGGCCTTTGCTAAAAACTCAAGGGCCAAAGAGCCGCATGTGGCTCACGAGCCGCAGTTTGCCGACCACTGCTCTAGTTCATCTGTTCTCACTACTGCCATTCAGTCCACCGTCTGAAGTCACTCCGTGTACACATTCCTGCTGCTGGGTGTTAGGTATTTTCTTCTTTTACTTGGGCAAAAACTTCAGCCTATTTCTCTGCCATTAACTTTAAATCAGGAAAGAAGGCCCACACCTGGAGGATCCTGATTAGGCAAACTTAGTGCATGGGCCCTGCCCTGCCTCTAATACGTGGAGGCTGAGAAGAGGAGGACAGATCAGAAAGGAAGCACGTGGCCAGGCACTGGCCTCCTCACCAGGACCCTGGCTTTGCAGACAGTGTGCAGGGTCAGGGAGGGGCTGCTCCCACCCAAGCAGGGCGGGACGATGGAGACAGTGTGCTGGCAGCCCAAGGTCTAAGAGAACTTGGGCAGCTAAAGAATGGAGATGGGAGCTGGAAGGAGGTGTCAACCCGGAAATTCCACGTGCTTACAAGGAATTCACCTTACAGGGAGTCTCTCTTTCAACAATGACTGCCCGTTCTATTCATCCTGACCCTGGTGACTTTTCCTGAGCAACGAAGACTGAACCAAGGCTTAACTGTTTGATGAAAAGCTTGAAAGCACAACTTCACCCAATTCAAAAGTTAACAGGACTGAGGTAACAGTCGACACCAATTCTGACGTCCACGATGCTTAAGAGAAATTGCTTAGAAGGAATTAATAAAAACCAAGAGAGAAAGAACATCATGCTCTGTGACCAATAGTTAATAAAAACCCAGATGAGATGATGACGTTTTCCTGCTAAGGAAAGGTTTCTGAGTTTCTGGCTCTCCCTAAAATTCCATGGTTTCCAATGAACGTCTGTGAGTCAGTTCCTGTGAGGCAGGGAGTCTGTAACGAACATTTGCTAAAGACTGCCTCACTTCCCTGTTACAGGCACTTGGAGGAGGCAGAGCCTGGCATATTAACACAGTAGCGTCCTGCTAAGTCTGAATTTAATTGGTTTCCTTCTCTCCTCTAAAAACCTCAGCAACTGATCATACACCAGAATCTGACACAGGAGCCCTGTAATTAAGGCACTGGCTGGTAACAAGCAGAACAATTGGTACTTAACAGGCCTATTTTCAAAACACTTTAATGTTTAAGTATTGGGAAAACTAATCCTGAAAGGGAGATAAGTGATGTCTCCTCTCCAACATCAGTTGACATAGAAAGCCTACCTCTGTTACTGGACTGAAGGGGTCCATTTACCTATATGCATTGAAGCTCAATCAAACGGGAACAGGAGTTTGCAGCAAAGAAAGTACAGGTTTACAGGTGAGGAAATGGTGCCCAGCCCATAGTCACAGGCAAGTTAATGCTAAAAGACCTGGCCTCCCAGTGGCTTCTAGGAAATGGGTTATAGGAAAAGGTCATTATCATGGTGGCTAAAGGAGTGGGAGTGAGGGCCCTACTCATCACTATCAAGGCCAATGTCTGGTTTCATGAGGGTGTGGTCCCTACCTTCTTACTGTTTCATGACCTGCGACTGAAACTCATCTGAAGCCAACGTGTTATCTTGAGTTCGACCAACATTCTGTGGTCAACAGACCTCAGGCTTTATTCTTAAGACAGTTGGATACTGACTCTGGTGTCCCACTGGTTCAATTATTAAGGAAAGGAATGGATGGAGAACTCTTGTGCAAAAAAAAAAAAAAAAAAAAAAAAAAAAACAAGAAAAAAAATATGCCTCTGTTGTTCTTTCCTTATTAGAATCTTTTCAGTTCTTTGGGGAACTCATATTCTTTCTTATCTTAGGGTTATGTACCTGTTATTTCTAGAAGGCTCTCTCCTGACCCCTTCCCATGTACCTTACCAACCCCTAGTCATCCTTTAGTTCTCCGTGAAAACATGGAGGTCTCGGATGATCTCTCCCCCTCACCCTCTGCCTCACCATATACACCAGATCAGGGCTCTCTGTTGAACTTGTATTCCTTCTTTGTAGCAGTGATCACTCAAGAAATGGCCTGTCAATGTCTGTCTTCCCCCATAGACTCTAACCTCCATGGGGACAGTAACCACATCCATCGTATTCACTGCTGAATGCTCAGCACCTGGCAAGGTGCATAAATGCTAGTCAACCGATGTCTGCTGAATAAACGAAAATCTCATGCTATGGAAGCTTGTGATTCTAGAAACATCATCAGCCATATATAAAAAGTTTAAAAAGTTCTTATCCTTTTGATTTATATTTGTCTCTGTTCCTGGGAAGAAACTTGTTTAGAAAAAGTATCTTTTCACTAGGAGTCTTCCTTCCTATGTATTTAATGGCTGGAAACCAACAATTATTCCTCAAACCATCACTGACCTCTCACGGATGCAGAACCTACAGCCCTTTTCCTTCCTCTCTAGTTTCAGGGGTTGATCTGATGCAATGGGGTCTGCTAGGATTTCCCACAGGACATCAGAAATATGAAATTGTTCAGAGGTCCACAACTGAACTGCAGTATGAACTGCCTGTGAAGTCTATTCGTACATAATTTTTACAGTAAAAATTTTGTAACTTTCATTCTTATGATTGACTAGAGGCCTGGTGCACGAAATTTGTGAACGGGTAGGATCCCTAGGCCTGGCCAGCGATCAGGGCCGATTAGGGCCTTCCTTCGTTCAGCACCACCCCCTGGTGGTCAGCGCACATCACAGCAAGCGACTGAACTCCCAGTCTCAGGTCAAACTCCCCAGGGGACGCTTTAAATATTAGCCTTTTATATATATAGAAGATAGATATTTCTTTAAACTCTGCTTCTTTTCACCTCCTTAATCCCAAATTCTAGAATAAGAAAAAATAAGATATTAAGTGTGAATGGAAGAAACTGGAAAGGGGCCTATTTTCTTAAAATCGTACCCCATGCATGCAATCCCAAGCTAAGATTAGTCACCAGCCCGGCCAAGTGCAGCCTGTGCGGTACGATGAGGATGACAAGGCTTGCTGCTGCACTGGCCTCGGTCATAGTCGGAGAAGCTTCCCCTACAGCAGGCATCCCAGAGACTGGCTGGGGAGGTGATTCTTGATGTACAATAAAAATATTTTCTCACTGCCCACCAAACTATGATTTAAAGTAATTTCATTTTGTAGTGATACAGCTTCCTCTAAATAAATGTATTACAAAATATTTAAGCTTGTTTAACAAATAGGTAAATAACAGTAAAAACTGTGACAGTGGGCCTGAAAGAGGAATTGGAAGCTGCTGCTGAGGCACCTGCTGCCCAGCCTACACGTTCCTTCTGCTGAGCCATCCACTTGGAATGGCTATTGTGTGCCTGCCCCCTGCTGCCCCCACCACACCCCAGCTCCCGGACTTTCAGGTGTCCTGGAGCAGCGGTCGCCAACCTTTTGGACCTCATGGACCACCAGGATCTGGAGCACCCTTTATGCAGCACATGCAGGCCTTGGTTTTACAGGAGGCCCAGGGGAGATGTCACCCACTTCACCCTTTCCCCACCTATGGAAGACCTTGCAGCATGAATATGGGCATTTAAGAGCAGAGATGAACATTCCCTTTCTCCTGACAAATTTATAGAGCATGACTCTGGTCTCAGGAATGTCAAAATTCCCAATGCTGAACTCTCAGGAGGCTTTGCCTTCTACTGAAGAAAAAGTGTTGCAAACAAAGGGCAGAAAAGGCAAGTTCCGGAACGACTCGCTTTCAGGATCTGCCCCTGGGTGCATTTTTTTCCTCACCAGGACGAATGTAATCAAACTTCTCTCCCAAGTACTTTATGACTTTGAGGGATGGGCAGAAGGTGAAGACTATGAAATCTACCCGAAGTCAGTCTTACGTGTTCACTGTGCACCAATGGTGGTTGGTCCGGGTCCTTGGCCCAGTCTCCTTACATCTGGGACTTCCTTTTTGCCAAATGAAGGTCCCAACTCATACACTGCTATGCCTAGTGTTGATTCTCACCCTTTGGCTCCCTTCACTTTTTTTTTTTTTTTTTTTTTTTAAATATATTTTATTAATTTTTTACAGAGAGGAAGAGAGAGGAGAGGGATAGAGAGCTAGAAACATCGATGAGAGAGAAACATCGATCAGCTGCCTCCTGCACACCCCCCACTGGGGATGTGCCCGCAGCCAAGGTACATGCCCTTGACCGGAATCGATCCTGGGACCTTTCAGTCCGCAGGCCGACGCTCTATCCACTGAGCCAAACCGGTTTCGGCTCCCTTCACTTTTAATGGTGCCTTTTTCACTTTCCACCTACAAAACACACATTTTGTAGGGGAAGGGGATTAGGATTATGTTTCATTCATTACACTCCTAGGCTAGGCACATGATTGGAGCTTAAAACACAGGATGGGGCAAAAGTAGGTTTACAGTTGTTTGTATGGAATATAATCCTATCTAATAAAAGAGCAATATGCAAATTAACCCTCACTCTGCTACACCCACAAGCCACGCCCACCAGCCAATCAGAGCGAATATGCAAATAAACCCAACCAAGATGGCTACGGGCCACAGAGAGCAGGAGGGAGGCTTGGGTTTCCCTGGCAATGGAGGAAGCCAAGCTTTCTGCCTGCCCTTGCTGGCCCAGGCCTCCACTCAAGGCTACAAAGTTTCAATGATAGAAGATAAATACAGCCCAACAGAAATGGCGGCAGTCATGGAGCTGGAAAGAGCAGGAGGCTAGGGTTGTCCCTGGTGATGGAGGAAGCCAAGCTTTCCGCACACCCTGGTCAGCCCAGGCCTCCGCTTAAGGCTACAAAGTTTCAATTATAAAAGATACATAAATCCCCCAAAAAAAGGCTGCTGCCAGGGAGCAAGCAGAAGGCTTGGCTCCGCTCCAGGCTACAAAGTTTCAATTGTAGAAGATAAATATACCCCGGATACCAGGGCCTCCACTTGGGTCACCAGGGGGCGTGGCCGGCCTGCAAACCACCACAGGCCCCTCGCCCAGGCCACCTCACATCCCAAGGGAACCCGCACCCTATTCCGGGACACCCTTCAGGGCAAACCAGCTGGCCCCCACCCATGCACCAGGCCTCTATCCTAGCTAATAAAAGAGTAATATGCAGATTGACCATCACTCCAACACACAAGATGGCTGCCCCCATGTGGTCAAAGATCCTGCCCCCATGTGGACACAAGATGGCCACCACAAGATGGCCAGCAAGGGAGGGCAGTTGGGAGGGACCAGGCCTTAAAGGGAGGGCAGTTGTGGGCGATCAGGCCAGCAGGGGAGGGCAGTTGGGAGGGACCAGGCCTGCAAGGGAGGGCAGTTGGGGGCGATCAAGCCTGCAGGGGAGGGCAGTTAGGGGTGACCAAGATGGCAGGGGAGAGCAGTTGGGGGCAACCAGGCCTGCAGGGAAAGGCAGTTAGGAGGGACCCAGGCCTGCAGGGGAGGGCAGTTAGGGGTGACCAGGCTGGCAGGGGAGGGCAGTTAGGGGTGACCAGGCTGGCAGGGGAGCAGTTAGGCATCAATCAGGCTTGCAGGGGAGTGGTTAGGGGGTGATCAGGCTGGCAGGCAGAAGCGGTTAGGAGCAATCAGGAAGGTATGCAGGAGAGCAGTTGGGAGCCAGTAGTCCTGGATTGTGAGGCCCAGTGGGATCGGGCCTAAACGGGCAGTCGGACATCCCTCGAGGGGTCCCAGATTGGAGAGGGTGCAGGCTGGGCTGAGGGACACACACACCCCTGTGCACGAATTTCGTGCACCGGGCCTCTAGTACAATAATAATAAATAATACAAGAATAAACTCCGCTTCATGTGCTCGTAATTATAAACCTACTTTTAACATACCGTGTACATTTGTTAGAATAAATGACACACAGAATAGCACCACAAACGTCCATTCTCATCTTAGATACAGGTGGTGCTATGTGGGCCAGGTTGTCCAATGGAGGTCCTAGATCACTTAGAAACACGAATTAACCCTCACAATGCTGGTTTTGAGAGCCATGCTGTGGGCCTCCATGTTCCTTGGGGAGGAGTCTTGTTAGTTCCATGCAGGGCAGTGTAAGATGCAGGGCTGTAGGGAAGCCTCACTCTCAGTTCATTTAAAGCCCGTTAGGGTTCATCCACTGGACCAAAATGATTTACTTTGTTTCTGTGAAACAGAACCAAACATAAAAGGAAAATGGGCTTCTCATACTTTTTTTTTTAACAATCCTTCTGGGGAATAAGGCTCATCACACCCAAATGATGAGGGAGTCAAAACGAAACCAAAAAATTTTCATTTGAAGAACCTCTACGGAGATGAAATGCTCTAACACCAAAGCAAGCTGGCCCTGGTAGCAGAGTAGGTAACGACTGTCTTAGAGTTTTTCCACATAAGTAAGAGGCGGTATAATGCAAGCAATGAACTAACGAATCCTGACTTCACTACACTGGCGTGTCTTCCAGAGCCTCACGTTCTTAAAATGTAAAATGATGTAAAATGGGGTGACAACAGATAATCCATGCAAATCACTTAGCACAGGAGTGTTAACAAAGGCAAACATCACCTGAACAGGAGGACATGAAGGCCTCATTTATCTGTGCTAAGTTTTCTGTGCTAAGCTTTATCTGCAGAGAGAAAGGAAACAGAGGCCTGTTGGCAGATGTACTGCTTTGTGGTAGTAATGGATTTTCCTAAAGCTGTTTCCCTCTGCTCATTCAAACCCCTGTATGTACAGGACTATTGTTCTTCCCAGTGAGTGTCTGGCCCTGTTGGAGACACTGTTTATCTTCAGACCACAGAATATACTTCCTACTGAAAATATAATGCAGATGACAACACCAAAGGCAGGATCAGGCTTCCCTTCCTATTTTTCTTCCTTTATCTCTTACTCCTTGTTTATGCTCAGGGCACTTTTTCCTAGGTCCGAGACACTCCCTACATTCTGGTGTACATCCATATCCCATTGGTATCATCCTCACTCAAATCCAATGGCCTTCAAGCTGAACTGTGCCCCACACTTCTCTGTCCTCCTGCCCTCCATCAATCAGGCAAACAACCCCCCCTCTTCCCTCCCCTACACACACATACACTCCACAGACTTGTTTCCTATCAGGGTTCAGGTTTTGGTTACTGGAATCCAAAAAAGGGAAGTACAATGCCACCCAGTTTTGCAAATCTCAGGATGAGCTTGTGTGGCATACTTAATCATACCACAGCTACTTTCTGAACAGTATCTTTTTACAAAGAAAGTGAAAATGGAGGTCCCAACTCATACAACTGCTATGAGGGAGCAGAGGGCAGATCATGTTTTAATTTTACCTAAAGGAAAAGGCATCAGTTTGGCCCCGTAATATGGGAATCTCCAGAACACAGGGGAAAAAACAAAACTATTGACGTCTGGAAGACTTAAACTCTCCCAAACAAGATTTTATGGGTTAAGTACACTTATTCTAAATATACCAGGCAGGGAACACAGAAGATTGCACTGGTAAAGGGACACCAATCAGGCTATTGTATCTGTGACATTTACAGCTGTTTTCCCCTCCAGGATAGGAATTCTAAATGAAAACCAACGTTCTGACCTCAAGTCAAAAAGCAAACTGGTTCCTTATGTGTGTATTTTGAGATGAAGACAAGGTAAGGGGTCAGGCAGTGGGGCTGGGAACCAGTTACCACAAGTTAAGAGTTGGAAGTGTGTGTGGGCTGGAGATAGATAAATACTAAGTCCATGCCAAAGATCAAACCCACTCCTTCATTCATAACTACTCAGGATTTTAACTCATCATAGGAATTAGAAAAACCCACAAACGAAACACGTAAATTTAAATGAATGTTTAGATCCCTCCTTCCTAATTATTTTCTAAGGAACTGGGTTAGGAAACTGAAAAAATACTTTGCCCCTAACATTAGATACAGCTGGGGCCCTCCAGCCCTGAGGCTGACCCCACCATCTGGTGCATACCTCCCTGTGTGCAGGGCCCCTCCTGTCATGCTAGTTTCCAAGTACCCTCAGCCATCAAATCGACTTAGCTCAGCTAGAGGCACTGAGCTCCTTCCTACACAAAGTTCCTCCATGTAGGAACAACTGTCAGTTTTCAGTGTGAAACCATTAGCACCTAGGACCTTCCAGCTCCACCTTCAGTGACTGAAATACCCAACTGGCCACATGCAGCTCTTGGGCACTTGAAATATGGTGAGTGCACCCAAGGAACTGAATTTAAACTCTATTTGACTTAAACAGCTACAGGTAGCTAGTGGCTACATGCAGACTGCACAGCTCTCGACCGACCTTGCAAATCCTATGTCCACAGGGGTCAGGTAGGTGGTGGGGGAGAGACTGGCGAACAGGCACTGAGCCACAGCAAAGCAGCAGAGCTCCTTGGAGCCAGGTAGGAACCTCCGGCTGGTGCTGCCACATTCTCTCATTTTTCAAATGAAGCTGAAAATCTGGATTTCAATGTCCAATTTTTATTTCTTTTTAAAATTTTTTGTTTATTTGAGCCAAACTGACAACATGCTGGGAAACAAGGCTTCAAATGCCCAATTTTTAAATGTTAGTAAGTAAATTTAAAAAATAATTTAAAGCACTTTGTGGCTGAACAATGTTTGCAGGCAACGTCTGTCTGGCCAACCTCTCCTGCTCAAAGAGCAGGGCCTCTCCACAGCCACTGGGCGGCCACCGTAGTTCTTCCTCGGGTGTGGGCATCAGATCCAAGACGGAAACCCAGGCCTTGGCTTGTTCTGATTTTATGAGATTGACCACATCTAGACTGTGGCGGCAGCAGCAGGGACCAACACCCCTTGCAGAAGCTGCTGGTCTGTGGCTGGCATCTTATGAACATGTTCCTACCTAGCTAGAGCCACACGGTGAACCCTTTGGGTAAGGCTCTCCACTAGGAGCCAGCAGGACACAAAGGCTAGTCTGCGGGGGAGACAGGCCGAAACAACAAGCAAAGCCAGGTTTGCTATGACGGACACAAGCGGCGGGGGCACAAGTCCCAAAGCACCGCCGCCAGGGAAGGGAGGGGAAGGTGGATGAGCCCCGCTGACTAAAGAGTTTCCCTGAGGAGCCATCCTTGTTTCCTCCCTCTCCTGTTCCCCTCGCGTCCAGTTCAGCAAGTCCTGCAAGTCTACTTCCAGAATACTCTGTGCGCCCCCCTCTCCGAAGACTCCCTCCAAAGAGGAGTACCTTTGCCATGATGTCTCTTAAGCTCCAAGGGCCCTTCCTTTGTCTCTGTAACTTTTAAAATAAATGTTCTCTTTTAAACACACAAAACAAAACGCGCTGTGAAGTTAACTCTCCATTTCCACTGCAACTGCAACACTGCCTCCCTCTCCCGTGGCTCCGGGCGGCCTCCCAACAGGCCTGCCGGCCTCCGCCTTCTCTACCCAGCAGCCACCAGTGATTTCTAAAACTCTAAGTCAGATCACGGCACTCCCCTCCTTAAACCCTCCGGGAACATAACACAGACCCTGACCCTGGGCCCCAAGGCTGTTTGGATCGAGCCTTGCTCCTTCTCCCACCGACCGCTCTCGCCACGTCCTCTGTCCCAGCCCCAGGCCGCCTCGTGGCTCCTTCCTCAGGACCCTTCCTGCTGATTTCCCCCCAGAAAGCCCTCCAGCCAGTTTCCTCTCCTCGGACCTCCGCGAAGCCTGCCTCCTCGCAACCACCTTACCCGATTTAGGGGCACTCCCCCCTCTCCACCAACTCATCGGGCGTCATTGTCTTTGGGGGCACTCGCTTGCTGATATCTTCCTTATTGATCTACTTTTTAACTTTCTCTTGGACTCGAATAAAGTCGCGGCGCACAGCCCTTGGGCGCACAGCCCTTGGGCGCACCGAGGTTACGACGCAGGCTCTCACTACCCTGGAAAGGCTGCCTCCGACACGCTGCGTCTGGGTCAACTCCCGCGGGGCGTCTCGCCCCCGGCAAGGCCCTGCGAATCTCCCATTCGCATTCGGTGACCCAGGGACTCAGGACAGCCTCCGGTGGGCTGCAAACCCAGCGTCCCCGCAGGACTCCCCCTCCCGGCCTCGGGCCGCTCCCTGGACCGGTGCCGGAGGTCAGAGGCGCGACCCGGAGCCGCCCCCTCCAGGCTGGGGTCACACAGGCACGTCTCCTAGCAACGTCGACCCCTCGCCCCACCCCAGCCTGCCCCAGGAGCCCGCCCGCCCCCGCAGTCTCCGCGCGGAGCCCGCGTCTCCGTCCCCTGCACTCACTCCGCGCCGGTCCGGCCTCCCCTACGCTCGAAAGCGCCGGACGCCCAGCGCGCTGCGAGGAGGCAGCGCGGGAGCCCACGCAGCGCGGCGCACGCCTCGGCAGGCCCTGCGGCCGGGCCGCAGCACGGGCGGACCTCCGGGAGAGCCCACCCAGGTCTGCGGTCGACGAGCCCCTTGAATCGCACACTCCAGCCCCGCCTCCTCCATCCGCCCGCAGCGGAGCCCACTGCACAACCCGCCTCCTGCCACTCCCGCTGTCCCCTTCCCGCTGCACGCCCCCCTTCCAGCCCCAATGGTTCAGCCCAACGCCCGCCGCCCGCCCTCCACGTGGCCAGGCCTGTGCACTCACTTGGCGACGGCTTCCTACGTGCGTACGTCGTGACGCACGCTCCCCGTCCCCGCCCCTCTGTTTCTCCTCCGGGAGCCGCGGCAGCGGGGTTACCGGAAGTGATGATGCGCCGGCGATGGGGGGGCGGGGCTTCGGGGCGGCCGCGGCCGGTGGGCCGCGGGGGAGGAGGCGGCGGCGGCTGGGGTGGCGGCTGGGGTGGCGGCAGCGGCGGCGGGGCAGGGAGTCTGGAAACGCGAGCGGGGATGGTAGGTGCTTTGGACCCGCCGGGCCGCCGTCCTTGCCAGAAAGGGTTTCACTGGAGGAACCTCTGGAGCAACTGTGAGTATTGGGGGGCCCCGAATCGAGGAAAAGGGGGAGCGCTGAAGGGGCGGGGGTTGGGTACCTTCGAGAGGGAGTGGACGGGAGGAGTGGAAGTCAGCGCCTTGTCTGGACTGGTTCCTCTGGAAGGAGAGGAGGCGAGGGGAGCCCGCGCGTGTCAGCCAGGGCTCGGAAAACTTAGCCCCGGCCCCCGCCTCCACCCCAGCGCCGCCCTGGGAGGGGTGCAGACTCGGGTCCTGTGCCCGGGTAAGCGCGGCGAGGCGGGAGGTGGCGGTGAATCTCCAGCTCCCTCCGCCCCCGCCCGCGCGTGCCTCCCCACCCCCACCCTGCTCTTTAATCATTAACAGCCCTGGGATTAAGGGGCTCAGACCTGAAGGCCTTCCTCTGCACCTTTGCTATAGCGATCGCCATCTGTGCCCGAGGTAGTAGGTAGGAGGCTTTGCCTGTATCCTGTATTGTAAGTGGGACGGCGTGACAAATGTGTTGCTTTTTTCCCACTGCCCCTCACCCCTTATCCCCCCCATTCCCCAACGCACCCCTGGCCTCCACTGTAATTCTCTGTGGTTAGGTGGTTATCGAAGTCTGTGTTTTTCTTTATGGAACTTGGTACCTTGGTCCCCTCTTTTGAATTTGGGGTTCAGCCTCCATCCAGATCTTCAATTAAATGCAAGCTTTGTAAATGCTCGGGTACAGGCTGTCACGTTGAGAGCACCTCTCCAGTCCCGGGAGCTCCCGTTTAGATGAACATTTCCCCCTGTGAATACTGGAATTCAGAGCCCTTGCAAGGATTCCTGAATGGCATCACAGCCCAGGAATCGAGGTCTCCTGCTCTGAATACTTTCCGTGTGAGGAATTTACATGGTGTCAACTCTTTCCAAAATGATTTGATGTTAGGCTAATTCTGGATTTCTGTGTTTCTCTCCCCCCACACTTCATGGTGCATTTCAGAGAACAGAAAACCCAATATTACTTTCTTGTTTCTACACTTGGACAGTAGCGCTTCCCCCCACCCACATCTATTTGTATGTCTGGCCCACAAGTTTTCAGTGACACATTCGGCTTGTACTGATTTCCATCTTATTTAGCTGATTCCCATCTTATTTAGCTGATTCTTTTTTGTATAGGTGGTCTTAAATGAGAAAATGTGACCTGTTTAGTTTTGCTTTCAAGAAGAAAACAAACCGATAACAGATGTGAAACAATTATTTGAAGAAAGCAAAGAATGACTGAGAAGAAGGTCTCTTTATTGTTGTTCTGTTGGCTTTAAAAAAAAAAACCACAAAAAACAAATGTGCTCCTTCAGCCTGTCACAGGGCTTTCACAGTGACGTGTGTGATGGCTCCTGTTTTCGTTGTTGATATTTTCTTTGGAAATCCTCTGTTGAACCTGGAACTGTTTTCTGAAGAACTTTAAGAGATAGTGTCTAATTTTGGGGCTCCTTAGGTTAAAGAGAGAGCATATTGCTGGGAGAACAGTTAACCTACTCATTCGGGTCTGATAAAACTATATAATGCTTTGATTTTACAAGTAACAGCATGTTGAGGTGTTTCACAGAAATGCAACAAAAGGGTGGCTGCTGCTCTCACCTTAATTGATCTGGAGTCATTGAATAAAAGGTCCAAAATTCATTCATTCCAGAAGCATTTGTGAATGGCTACTAAGGGCTTAGCTGGTGTTTTGGGCCCTGGGCACAAAAAGATGAACACAAGCATAATGTCCACTCTCAGAAAGCTTACATCAGGTTCCGGGTGGGAACACATAATAAAAAAACATATAAATCAGATTTTGATGAGTGCCAAAGAAAACAGGAGTGATTGAATAGACAGTGATTGGCATGCATTCAAGGAACACCTTTCTGAGGAGCTGACACTTGAGTTGAGCTTTAACTAAAAAGAGCGCTGCTAAGAGGGCAGTACCTAGCAGGAGTGACTATGGCAAGGTCTGGGGGATGGGAAGAAAGGGTGAGGTGGAGAAGGGTGTGAAGGTAGGGCAACGACAGGGAAGGGGCAGCAGTTATCCAGAGCCTGGTGAGCAAAGGGGAGAATGAAGAGAGCCCAGGTCGGAGAGGAGGAGGCAGGGATCACAATAGGTAGGCAGATAACAAGATGGATGCTCCTTTTGATCCTTTCTATTGCCTTTCCTACAGTCTTACACTTACTGTTTTGTAGCTACTTACTGATGGGCTATTGTAATTTGAATAAAAAAGTCACCCAGCTGAGAATGGGAAAGGAGGTGGCTGTGGTCACATGGGTCTTTTCTGGCAGGTAAATCTCAACCTTCATAATTGAATGGATGTTCAATTGAGAGCATACCTTTTCCTTTTTCCTTACAGGCTATATGCTACTATTTAAAATTGTATAACAAGTACCCCAAATGTATTTTAGTATATGAATCCTCCTTTGCTTCCAGCTATGCATGAATTTAGGGTTGAAGGGTGGGCAAATGATAATATGCCCCTGTTGGTCTATAAAGATGACCATCAAGATCTAAGTTTAACGTTGTTTTTTTTTAGGGAGGTGGGTTTTATGTTGCAGTATTTCTACTCATGTCTAGTCTGCATAGTGACTAATAACACTCAGCTGAGATGCGGGTTGGTGCTGAAGTTCACTCAGTGGATCATATTAGATAAATGACCATGGTGGGCTCAGGCCCACTATGTCTGCGTCTTTGGACTGCCATGTAACCAAGGGATACAACTGCCTTTTGCCATTTGTTGGGGCCACTCATTTCCAATAGTCAGCTACTTTCCACCTCACCTTGACCAGATTGTCCACTGGCAAGGCCCTCCTGGACGTGGCCCTCTGCCATGTTGCAGTGAGCTAAAACAAAGAAGATGCCATTTTCTCCTTTCAACCCCACAACAGTGACTAGTGTGTTCTTTGGGTGAATTGGTTCTTTGAGCCAAGTGGTTGAAAGGCTTATGCATTGTTTGATCTATTTGTAGTAAAGTCAGTATTAGAAAGAAAACCATTCATTGTTTAGGGAAATGAATCAGAAATTGAGGACTTGACGCCTGTTGTAGGTTCTAGTACTTTAGTAGCATGGGTAGGTGGACTGTCAGAATTTGAGTAGAGATTCCTGGGCAGTCTTGGGGTTACTGAAGGGGATGGAATAGAGCCTGGTACTGAATTACTGAATTCCAATTTGAAGGCAAAGAGAAAGTCTTTTAGTTAGCAAGCAAGCGACTAGAGTGCACAGCTGGAGTGAAGCAAACAATGGATTCCCCCTCTGTACTGCAGAGTAGCTCAGAAATGGAGAATTCCTTTGTGATTCTCATCTATAATAATCTATAATAATAAAAGCATAATATGCTAATTAGACTGGACAGCCAAACAACCTTCTGGATGAAGCCGGGGTTGCTGCCGCGGCTGCAACAGCCAAGGGCAGCCACAGTGGCTGCGAGGGCCGAGCCCCTTGCATTGAATTTCATGCATCGGGCCTCTAGTCCTGATGCATTGAATTTCATGCATCGGGCCTCTAGTCCTATATAATCCTATATAATAAAAGCCTAATCTGCTAAATGTCCAGTCAGCCGTTCAACCAATCAAAGCGTAATATGCTAATGATATGCTAAGGCCACTCAACTGCTTGCTATGACGTGCACTTACCACCAGGAGGCAGACACTCCCACCGGTAGGTTAGCTTGCTGCTAGGGTCCGGCCAATAGGGACTGGGTGAGAGGGCTGGACATGCGAGCCCTCCTGTGGTCACTCCCCAGCTGGCCAACCTCTTGCGTCCCTCCCCATCCCCGATTGTGCACTGGTGGGGTCCCTCGGCCTGGCCTGTGCCCTCTGGCAATCTGGGCTGAGGAACTTCCCTTCCCCCCCCCCTTGGCCCAGTGCATGAATTTTGTGCACTGGGCCTTTAGTACATATATAATTTGGCTTTGGCCTAGGTTACAGAATTTTGGACTTTGTGTCCTAATGCTGGACTACAAATGCTCTAGCCCAGTGGTCAGCAAACTGCGGCTCGCGAGCCACATGCAGCTCTTTGGCCCCTTGAGTTTTTAGCAAAGGCCAGCTTAGGAGTACCCTAATTAAGTTAATAACAATGTACCTACCTATATAGTTTAAGTTTAAAAAATTTGGCTCTCAAAAGAAATTTCAGTCGTCGTACTGTTGATATTTGGCTCTGTTGACTAATGAGTTTGCCGACCACTGCTCTAGCCAATAGATTATTAAACTGTCCTCTATTCATCTTCATAGCAATGATTTATTATATCTCAAGTATGAAAATATTCTGCAAGCTGAGGTGTCATCAGCCAGTTTGGAGACTGGTGGCTCTTTTCTAATTTCTGAAGGGGGAGGATGGGTAGAAGGGGACTTGAATGCTGGGAGACCCCATTGCTTCCTACATTGGCCACTAAACATGCTTCGTGCTTCGAGAAAGACTGCACAAATCTAAAGGAACTTAGAATCTAGGAGCCGGGCTAGTTAATCTGGTTACCAGTGAATTTGTTTCTTAAACTTCGGGGACTTTTGGACAAACTGCCGAAAGGTGGGCCAGTAGATGCCACTTGAGTGTGGATATGTGCGTTGCCTTAGAGGTCTTAAGTTCATCAGGCTTTGCTGCTGTTTTGGTAGATATGCTGCAGGGCGGACAGCTCACTGTACACTGGCTGCCAGTTGGTGTGAGGTGAAGAGGGGGTAACTCAGATGGAAACAATGGTAATTACACGTTAACCCCATCTCCCCAGCTTTCATATCTTACACTGGCCTCCGTGTGTCTGTTTACAGATGTTGATACCAGTGAACCTGATCAGTTCTTTCTACATGTCCTGAAGCTCGCTGCACAGTAGAACTGGATTTTAATTGAGTTAGTGCCTTTGAATTCAAATCAAGTTTCACTAGTTCTGTGTCTGTTTTTCTAGGTAATGGAGGGTCCTATTTCTTTTGGGGGAACAAGGAGATTACCACCACACCTGACCATTTAACGAATGACTAAAAAGTAGAATTTAACATATTAACTTAGTGAAATAATGAGAGAAAAAGTTGGAAGTGGCTCAAACTCTTATCTAATTCTTTGAAGTTGTGATGTTGAAAGTAGAAAATGGGAGGGGCAAAGTGCCAAATCATCTTTAAAATGTTGCAAATGAGACCTTATTGCAATACCATACATCAGAATAGGTAAGCTCGTCAAGTCAGTCTTGAGTGATGATTTGCTTTTGTTGTGGCAAAACAAGCCACCTATGGCAGCACCCCACCCACCTGACTGCAGGGCGTGGCAGGCCTGGAGCAATGACTCCCCTGATGTCCTGAGGGCTGGGCCTGCTCAGCAGTGTCCTGTGAGCTGGGCTGGATTGTTGGGTTTGGGCTGGGTTGCAGCATGGAAGCCTGGGTTGCAGTGTAGGGAAGCCTCTTCCATTTCCTGTTCTGCCCTGCTCTGCTGGAAGGCTCAGCCCCAGGACCTGGAGACTGGAACTAACTCTGTCACTGAGGCCTGTAGATCATGATCAGATGTGATGACGACTGACAAGGATCTTATAGCAACACTGCACAGAGTAGGACTTCTCATTTTTGGAGATGGTTAGCATTTTTTTGTAGCCACTGCCCCAATCTCTCCAGAAAGACTTGCCTCCTTATCTGATTCGCAGATTGCTTCCATTCTATCAAGACAGCAACGTGTAGGTATAGCTTTGAGCTCTTGTTGGTTGGTGAAGGGTTTGGACTCTGCCAGTGTTCGCCTAAAGTGGGTTGGTGTGTGACCCATAATTTTGATTGTGAACAAGACTGAAGTCATAGCATTAAGTATAGAGAATTCAGTTAACGCCTCTCTTTCCAGGTTAGGAAGAAGCAGAAAAAAGACCCTCAAAGAATCTTAGAATATATCCAGTGTGTTATTTTTTCAAACTGGGCTATGGGGATCCCTCTCAGGAGTCATTGCTAGAGTATCTAGGAAAAGGGGGCTTGATGTCTTCCTTCCATTTCACCACATTTTGCTTTACTCTGTGAAAGTTACTTTATATTCTGTTATATTGATTTTTCCCTTAAGATGTCAGGCAAGCAGAATATTTTGAGACTGAAAACAGGTTGAAAGCATTGATGTAGTAGGGAAATGGAAATCTAGAAAGGTTAGTAAACTTGCTTTTAAAGTTGCACAGCAAGAAACTGGCAGCCACAGGACTAGAATTGGGCCCCTGCATTGCTTGTTTCCTCATTTACGCTGCCTCACGCATCGTTGCTGGCACTCAGTTTGAGTTTGATTGGACCCTTGGGGTTGGTCTGTATTCCTGGTCTGCACGCAAACGTTTTGTCACAAACTGCTGTTCTTTTGCAGAAGACTCCCTGCACCGCCTCCAGCCTGTGCCACGTGAGGCTGTCAGGGTGGTGAGCCTAGCCAGCAGCTGGCTGTCCCTTGGCAGGCCCTAGCTGAAAGGGACAGGAGTCTTTATTAGTCCCAGTTCTTCAGCTGGTGGGCTAGCTGTGGAGAATACCTTTGCAAAATGCCAAGTTGAATACTTCCTCTTCCCAGTGACCTTCCCTGGAATCTGAACAGGGAAACCCTGTGGAAATAACTCCAGTGGCCACCTCCTTTTTTAAAATATGAAGCAAATTTATTTTCTGTTGAATACTTGCTTTGTCTCTACTTGATGACTGCCATTGGCTGCTCTTTAGACAGGAGGGGAAGGCTGGGAATGCCACTGCTATGAGGGTGCTGGGTCCTAGTCGCAGGATCTGGGCATGCTATGCTGGGAGGCCTGAGTCCTCAGAGGAGGCATTTCCCCTGGCTGCGACATTTTCTTTCTTCTAGATGAGTGGAATCAAGAATGACTGTTCTATGTCTCTTTTAAAGAATATTTCCATGGTTCTTTTTTCTCCTAGTCAGTTTTTCTTTGAAATAACTTGTCACTTGTCATTTACTTAAAACGGTTGTAGCTGATGCCTATGGCAAGGAGAATTTTGCTTGTGGGTTTCCTAACTCTGAAAGTCTGAAGACCTCTCTAGAGGCAGTGAGATATGGGGTTCTGTGGCGGGGAGGAGGCGGCGGAGGAGGAGGTATTGTGGACTGGATCTATAGGGTAAAGAGCACTGCCGGTGGTCCAGCGGGAAGTGGATGGAGAATGCTCACAGTGGCACTTGCTGTGGGGAGAGTGGTGGGGAAGGAGTCGTCCCAGAAGGTGGCCCAGCGCGAGGGAACACCTTTCGCGAGGAGGGAGCTGCGGGCCTGTGGCGTTGGGTAATCAGCGTCCTGACCACAGCTGCTCTTCTGGGCCTGGAGTTTGTGTTCCTGGTGGGGAGGGATGCCTGCAGGACACAGAGGCTGTTTTGACCTGATTGGTCATTAAGATCAGCTAGCTGGTCCCGATTGATAGCTTATGGAGCACTGGCCTAACTTTTTAGAGATCTGTCTCCTTTGACTTGATTTTGACAGAAGTTAGTAAACAAGAGGGAGAGTCATATCCCTGGGTCCATTCGAGTTTGAGTCCATCCATATTTGCCTCAGTTCATGCTCAGGTGGTGTCTATTGTCATTTATAATGCCTGCTGTCCACAGGGAACACTATTGAGGCGGTACATGATTCTCTCACGGGAGCTATAATAACTGAAATAAGTCACAACTAAAATGCTCAACTAAATAAAATCCATTTTCACTTCACACTTCTATAACATCCCATGTTCTCTTTAGCAGGTGAAATGAGGTCTTTGGTCTTCTTTTAAAGAAACATTATTTTAACAGGTACTGTGGATCTGTCCATCGGGCCAGAGTTCCTGCTAGTGCCGAAACTGGCACACAGGGCTCTGAGTCAGTGAGAGAGGTAAATCTAACAATTAAACCAAGCAGGGAAGTGGCTTCTAAGGCATTGGCTAAGTTGGTTTTAATGTGGACCTTTTTCTTTGAGGTTATTAACTATGTCATTCCAACAATTCTCTGATGCAGCTGAGTGTCCAGTAATTCAGTTCAGTTCAGTTCTGACATGAACTGCCTAGAGTTAGTGCCCACCCCACAAGTTAATGACTCAGTCTCACAGTGTTGCCCCACTTCAGAGACAAGCCAGGATTGAGGAGCCCCAAGCTACCTGCACTCCTGCCTGCAGACTGCAAGGTTCCCGTGACCACCCCAGGGGGGGAGGCATAATTTGCCAGAACATGTGATACAACTCAGGACAGCATGATATGCAGGATTACAGCTTCATTCTCAAGTATACAACCCAGGAACAGCCAAATGGGAGAGATGCACAGGGCATGGTAGGGATTGTGGGCACAAAACTTCCGGGTCACTTTCGGGCACACTGGTCTCCCAGCACCTGGATGGGTCACCGGCCCTGATGCTCCTAGCCTTGGTCAGCTTCATTGAGTTCCTATGTGAAGGCACAGTGGATTAATTCATTGGCATTTGGTGATTGAACTCCAGCCGACTTTCCCTCCCCTGTGCTCTGGAGGTGGCACTGAAAGTTTCTACCTTTTAATCCTGTGCCTGCTCTTTCTGGTGTGGCCAGCCCCTCTCTGAAACTAAGGGCCCACCACCCTGAGTCATGGAGCAGCAACTCCATGTGGTCCTGATGAATAACAAAGGGCACTCCTATGAGTAAGAAAGTCCTAGGATTTTAGGAGCTTTAACTGGAACTGGGGACAAAGACCAAATATATATATAATCTTTTTTTATATATTAAAGGAAATACCCACCCAAGGACATGCTGAGAGAGAGAAAGAGAGAGATATGAGATAGAAGCATCCATTGGCTGCCTTCTTGGAGATCAAACCCAAAACCCAGGTGTATGCCCTGACTGGGAATTGAACTAGCAACCTTTAGGTGCACAGAACACCGCTCAACCAACAGCTACTCGCTCTCTAGACCTCCATAATTCAAGAATGAGCCCACTTAGTAAGAAATTTGGTATATGGAATTCATGCTTCCTTTCAGTGTGACTTTGAAAAGAGTCGAGTGTATGTAGGGCATCAGTTAAGAGCGTCAGACTGCAGTCAGTCTGGGTTTGAGTCTGAACCCTACCACCTACTTACCACTTAGCATAGGTAAGCCTCCCTTCCTTTAAGTGTAAAGTGAGGATAACCACAGTAAATCATTTCCAGGATTCACATAGATAGTACGTTTGAAGGATATGGCACAGTACCTGGCACATAATTAAAATTTAATAAAGTTAGCTATTATTAGCCAAATGCATGCATAGCTAAACTCACCAGGATTGGCATCTCCCAAAGGGCCAGGAACTCTATAATGTTCTCTCCCCTTACAGGGGGCTGTGTGGCATAGTGTGTGGAAAATAAACCTGTTCTGGGCATCTGGAAGACACAGGAACAACTGTAATGGAAACTTGCAGCCTGTTCCAAAGCCAGCCTAAAGCACAGAGGTGGAACCCTGCCTCCTTAAACTTCCAGAGCATCCGTGGGGCAGCGATGGGGACCGGCTCAGGGCCTGGGGTTCTGCTGAATCAAAAAATCAGAAACAGATTCAGGAGATGTTTTATCTTTGTCAGTGTGAAGGACAGATTTATTGTAGCTGGCCCATTCTTTGAGAAGGGGCTGTCAGGTACTACGTGGTGTGTGTTGTTTCTCAGAGAAAGTGAAAAGCCCAGACTCCCTGGCAAAGGGCTTTCCAGCTGCTGAGGGTCACTTGTGAACTCCAGAGGCCAGGTCCCTAAGCTCCCTGTAGCTCACCCACCTGGAGATGCTACTCTGGTGGGACCATCATGTTGGGACTAAGTCCTAGATTCTAGTCTGGACTCTACCACCACTTACTGTGTGGCTCTTGGAGTCTGTTTGCTTAACCGTGACTTAAAGCATTTTGGACTATACTATGGAAAGCAGTAAGAAGTTCCCTCAAAAAATTAAAAATGGAACTGCCTTATGACTCGGTGATCCCACTTCTGGGAATTTATCCGAAGAAACCCAAAACACTAATTCAAAAGGGTATATGCACCCCTATGTTCACTTACAGTAGCCAAGATTTGGAAGCAGCCCAATTGCCTATCTATAATAATAAAAGCGTAATATGCTACCCTGTTTCCCCGAAAATAAGACAGTGTCTTATATTAATTTTTGCCCCAAAGACACGCTAGGTCTTATTTTCCATGAAGAAGAATACGGTACACATTTATTGTTAAATGAAAATAAAGGAAATTTATTACCTGTATACGGTACGGTAGTAGGGTAGTTGTCAACACAAACCAGACAAACTATGAATCCTACAGTATCAAGAATTTACTCATTTATTCAATGACAATGATGTCGTCATCTTCTGGAACATCATCATAACAATCCAATTCCTGAATTTCCTGGTGAATTTCTTGTGACTCCATTTCTTTCAGAATCAGTGGACCAAATCTCTCATGTTTAGCAATAGCACTGTCTTTAAATGAGTACTTCTTGTCAAGGTAGCCTGCTCGCAGTGCATTTGCAATGCAACTGTCAGTGATTTTCTCCCATGAATTCTTCACCCAAGTCACAACTTCTTGCAGTTTAGGTTTCACAAAGTTTCCACGCTGATTTCTCTCCATTCTATTTTCAATGTAGTCATTAATTTCCATGCGCAAATTGTCTTTGAATGGCTTGTTTATTGCAATATCAAGAGTCTGGAGATAGGCCGTCATTCCTGCAGGAATCATTATCTGATCTATTTTTCTTTCGTGAAGAAATGTCTTCATGTCTTTAGCGCGGTGAGTGCTGGCTGCATCCCAGACTAGCAGACCTCTTTGGCTCCCTCACATAATAAGCGGCAGCATTAAATCGACCCACTTCCTTATAACTGCTTGTGTGGCCCAGGCTTTTTCAGTTTCAGGAATAAAAACGCCCAAAACACGTTCAATCTTTTCCTTCTTGCCCTTAGAAATGATTAAAGGTGGGATTTTAGTGCCATCCAGACGAATTGCCAAAATACAGGAAACACGTGCACTTTCGTAAGCAGTGGAGGGAATGTACGCTAAGGAGGCACCCCGCTGTTCAATTGTTGTTTGAGATGATTGGCCCATAAACACTGCAGTTTCATCCATAGCAATCATGTTGGAAAGATTGTATTTAGAGAAGTCAGCATCATCAATAAAGGACTTGAATGCAAGTGCTCGCTTAATAACTTGAGTATCTTCCAACCTAAACAATGTTGTAGATCTTCTTAAAGACAGTTCACTTTGCTGAAGGAAATTATCCAGCCAGTGTTGTGATGCTTTGAAGTCTTCAGGGGCTGTGTCAAACTGTGGTGCCATTGCAAGGGCAAATTCTTGAATCTGAGCCCTATTCACAACCAAAGCCTTTGCTCTCCTGTCAACAACCCATTCACAGATCAGGTCTTCCAGCTCGGAAGATCCACACTTGCGCTTTTTAGCATTTCCCTTGTTCACTTGTTCAATGAGGTTACCATACTCTGCTTGCCATTTTCGGACCAATCGGATACTCAACATCTTCTCTTTGCAGAAAGCAGTAAGATTTTGGCCCCAAGAGTCTTCCACGATTCCTTTCTTGTACTCCACGGAGTAGCTTTTTCTTTTTGCGCTCATTTCTAGGGGTAAAAAAAAAGGAATTGGGGTATCAAGGTGAGGGGAGGGGGATCACTCAAAATGACACAGGGGGGGACCAGAGGGGGGAATCAAAATGGCACAGGAGAATCAGAGGGGGGATTACCATTTTAGTAACCCCTTTTGATCCTCCTGTGTCATTTTGATTGCCCCCTCTGATCCTCCTGTGTCATTTTAAGTGATTCCCCTCCTCCCACCCCTGTGCCACTGAACACCTTCACCAGACATCCCCCCTACCCCTTTATCAGACATTTACCCCCTGGGGCCTGCCTGGGGACTGTCACTGGGCTTGCTGGGGCCTGGTTCTGGGCTGGAGCAGGGTCTGCCACTGACTGAGAACCTTCAGTCATCATGAGGGCGGCCGCGAGCATCAGGTAGTGTCACCAGAGACAGACCAGCACTCACCACCTTCGCTGCGTCCCGTCCGCTCTAATCCTCCTGTTCTTCTACACGCATCTGCGAAAGTCTCCTCCTCTCTCCCGCCCTGCGCTCACCGCTCACTCTGACCTCCGCTCCGCCTCCACACAGCAGTGACGTCAGGACTCCGCATAACATCACTGGTTGCTAGGCGCCAGTTGGGGCGGCCCTAGCGACCAGTTTACGGTAAATTAATTTTCATTCTGAGACAGAGCCTGGGGGCCCTATTTTCGGGGGATGCCTTATATTTCACTCAGAAGGAAACCTGTAAGTAGGTCTTATTTTCGGAGGATGTTTTATTTTCGGGGAAGCACGGTAATTAGACCGGACAGCCGAACAACATTCTGGATGTCCTTCTGGACAAAGCCGCTGTGGGGGGGGCCGAGGCAGAGGCGGTTTTTTGGCGATCAGGCAGGCAGGCGAGCAGTTAGGGGCGATCAGGCAGGCAGAGGGGTCAGGGGCAATCAGGCAGGCAGGCAGGTGAGTGGTTAAGGGCGACCAGGCAGGCCGGCGAGCAGTTAGGGGCATCATCCAGGCAGGCAGAGTGGTTAGGGGCGATCAAGCAGGCAGGCTGAGTGGTTAGGGGTGATCAGGCAAGCAGGCAGACGAGCAGTTAGGAGCCAGTGGTCCCAGATTGTGAGAGGGTGCAGGCCAGGCTGAGGGACATACAACACCTTTCCCCCCACCACCACCACATGAAGTTCATGCACCGGGCCTCTAGTAAGTAGATAACTAAATAAAATGGCGATGGTACATTTACACAATTGAATACTACTCGGCTGTAAAAAAAAAAAAAGAGAGAGAAGAAGGAAGTATTACCATTTGCAACATCATGGAGGGACCTGGAGAGTATTATGCTAAGTGAAATAAGCCAGTCAGAGAAAGACAAATATCATATGATCTCACGCATATGTGGAATCAAATGAACTAACAAAATAGAAACAGATTCATAGATACAAAGAACATGCTGACAGCTTTCAGAGAGGAGGGGATAAGGGGGGCTGGATAAAAAAGGTAAAGGGATTAAGCAAATAAAAACTCAGACAATGGTATGATGATTACCAGAGAAAAGGGGGAATAAGAGGAGGTAGGATAAGGTAAAGGGGAATAAATAGTGATGGAGGAAACTTGGCTTAGGGTGGTGAACACACAATACAATGTACGGATGATGTGTTATTGTATACCTGGAACCTATATAATTAGCCAGTGTCACCCCAATACATTTAATTTTATAAAGAGCACCTGGGACTAAATCACTTCCTCAGAGTGGCTGCAGCTCCGTTTGTGTATGTGTGCTACTGGAAAGAGCACTTGAGGGTGTTTTTGTGCTGCCGATGGCACACGAGATGGTTTTTAGGTGGACGAGATGGTTTTTAGGTGGACGCTTGGTTTACTAGTTTTGTCTTTGTATGCAGATGAATGAAAACAATGCATGTTTCCATGACTTCCAAGGATAGTGTTGCTTAGGATGATGACACAGTGGATCTGACTTTTTTGTTTTTAAGGAAAGTAGTACGTGAACAGAGTTGGGTGTTAAACAAATATGTAAGATCACAGAGGTTATGTAGGAATGGTGAGATCGTTTCTAAGGCTTCAGACTCAGAATTCTCACGCATGATGCCATATCCTTCAAATGCATGATCTTACTGAATCCTGAAAACTTATTTACTGTGATTATCCTCACTGTATGAAGTCTTTGTGGGGATGGGCACAGTGTGAGCAGTTGGATTTGCTGAGTGGATTTAAAGACCTGCCTAACTCAAGCAAACAGACAAATTTCTGTTTGTGCATTTATGGTGAAAATACCCATAAGTAGATTGTGTAGCATTTAAAATTATAGATGTTAGTAGTGGTAGCTTTTTTTAAATAATGAAAAATGAATAATATTGCTTTCTCTTTCACCATTAGAATTTCCCCACAAACTGGACTGCTCTTTAGTTCCTTACAGTCTTTGGGGTTGGAATGCCCCTGGTACGTTCTGACTTGTTCTCTTGCATGGGACAAAAAGCCAACCCCTCCCTTGAATGCTTCATGTACTGTATTCTAGGTTCTGGAAGGCCAAGACTCTGCCCCATTTTAGTGACCTGTACATTACTTATTGTTGGTAACTGCTTTAAAGGTACAGTGTGCTGTGAGCCCTAAAGTGAAGTTAAACATCGGAGGCAAGCTTTTTTAAAAATTTCATTTCACTTTCTGTCATATTGCTTGAAAGTCAGCATAGTGGGGGTCTTTAGAAGTAAAACGAGCATTGTAGAAATTAAACAAACTTCTGTGGGAGGTGCTTTCTTTATAAGTAAAACTCCAGAATAAAACTGAAATCTCAGTTGTGTAATAGCTAAGATAGCTGCTTCCAGACAAGACTTTGTTCCCTAGACATTTTGTGTGTATCTTAACACTGTAATATTTCATTATCTACATTTGGTGGTTGGCCTGTGTTCTGCAAGTGATTTTGTTCTATAATTACCTTGGCATAAAGGGCTATGCATCTGGCATAGCTCCTAGTGATAAATTAATGTTTCAAATTGTAGTTTTAAAAGATTACTATAAAGATGTTTCCGATGCTGCTATCTTTCTACACCATGTGCTATCTAGTCAAAAGTAGGTAAAAACAGAGCAAAGTGGTGACAGTGGTGTAGCCCAAAATTTTTCTCCTCCTTCATTACTTTAATACAAAGTTTCTACTTGATTTTATAATAAGAAACTCTCAAGTTCCCCACCTGAGTGGAACCTGTTACAAGCCATAAGCCCTCACGCTGGTACTTTCGTTTGTAATTCATTCTGTCTTATCTCCTGACCTGTACTGGTGCATTCAGAAAGGGAGAAAGTCTTTACTTGAGGCTGTATTTGCAGGATTAAAAATCTCTTTTCTCACTGAAATCGACTTCATGATATTCATCCTTTGCACAGACCCACAAGATCTCTGTACTCAGGTTTCTGAAATAGTCCATTCCCCTTGGTGCAGGCATTAGTCATTATTGATAGACTAGAGGCCCAATGCACGAAATTCTGGCAAGAGTAGGTCTTCCTTTCCCCGGCCGCCGGCTCCGGTTTCCCTCTGGTACCCGGGACCGGACTTCCCTTGCAGCCCCAGCTTCGTCCAGAAGGACGTCTGATCTAATTAGCATATTACACTTTTATTATTATAGACTAGAGGACTGGTGCATGAAAATTCATGCACTGGAGGGGGGGTCCCTCAGCCCGGCCTGCCCCCTCTCACAGTCCTGGAGCCCTCAGGGGTGGACGGCGACCCAGCGATCAGGGGAACGCGACACCCCATCACTCCTCTGCTGCTGCCACTGCCGGCAGCGCAAACCTCGGCCAGCCCTGGTTACCTGAGCCTCAGGCGACCCTGGGCGGCTGGGCAGCCGCCATCTGAGGCTTGCGTGCGCCTCGGGCCAGCCCTGGGCGGCTGGGGGGCTGAGGGGACTGGGGGACTCCAGAGGCAGGCAGCAGGGCTGAGGGGACTGGGCGCCGCCATCTTATGGTTATGGGTGTCACCATCTTTGTGAGCTGGCAATCTCTTCAGGCAGTCAATTAGCATATTCTCTCCTTATTGGCTGTGTGGGCGCCACCATTTTTGAGGGCGGGGCAGTCATTTAGCATATTCCCTCCTTACTGGCTGTGGGCGCTGCCATCTTTGCAATGGTGTGAGGGTCAATTAGCATATTCCCTCTTTATGAAATAGGACTAGAGGCCCGGTGCACGGAATTCAAGCACGAGGGGGTGTGTCCCTCAGCCCAGCCTGCACCCTCTCCAATCAGGGACCCCTCGAGGAATGTCCGACTGCCCTCTCACAATCCAGGACTGCTGGCTCCCAACTGCTCACCTGCCTGCCTTCCTGATTGCCCCTAACTGCCCTCCCCTGCAGGCTTGGTCACCCCTAACTGCCCTCCCCTGCAGGCCTGGTTGCCCCCAACTGCTCTCCCCTGCAGGCCTGGGTCCCCCCCAACTGCCCTTCCCTGCAGGCCCAGTTGCCCCCAACTTCCCTCCTCTGCTGGCCTGGTCACCCCTAACTGCCCTCCCCTGCAGGCTTGATCGCCCCCAGATGCCCTCCCTTGCAGGCCTGGTCCCTCCCAACTGCCCTCCCCTTTTGGCCATCTTGTGGAGGCTATCTTGTGTCCACATGGGGGCAGGATCTTTGACCACATGGGGGCAGCCATCTTGTGTGTTGGAGTGATGGTCAATTTGAATATTACTCTTTTACTAGATAGGATAGAGGCCTGGTACACGGGTGGGGGCCAGCTGGTTTGCCCTGAAGGGTGTCCCGGATCAGGGTGGGGGTTCCCTTGGGGCAAGGGGCGGCCTGGGTGACAGGCCTGTGGTGGTTTGCAGGCCAGCCACGCCCCCCGGTGACCCAAGCGGAGGCCCTGGGATCTGGGATTTATTTATCTTCTATAACTGAAACTTTGTAGCCTTGAACAGAGCCAAGCCTCCTGCTCGCTCTGTGGCCCCAGCCATTTTTGTTGGGATTTATTTATCTTCTATAATTGAAACTTTGTAGCCTTGAGTGGAGGCCTGGGCCAGCCAGGGTGTGCAGAAAGCTTGGCTTCCTCCATTGCCGGGGAAACCCAAGCCTCCTGCTTGCTCCGTGGCCACAGCCATCTTCGCTGGGTTAATTTGTATACTCGCTCCTGATTGGCTGGTGGGCGTGGCTTGTGGGTATAGTGGAGTGATGGTTAATTTGCATATTATTATTTTATTAGATAGGATAATTGCTGGTAACTCTGGAGAAATTCTGGAAGGGGATGATGGGCAGGGGTGTGACATTTGCCCTCGGTCTATAGATTAGGATTTGCAAAGCAGAGTGAAGTTGTTTATTTCATTCTCAGGAAATTGCTATTGGATCAATGAGTCTTGGTTAAGATCTCCTATGGGCAGCTGAGTAGTTGGGCTTTTGAGGATGAGAGCCACATGAAAGAATATTCTTTCCCAATCACACAAATAATTATCTCCATGGCAGGATAATCTCCACTGAAGTACAAGCATCCAAGACCACACATTTGAGAATATTAAATGTAATTTAGTTAGAATGAGAGATGTGCAGATATCATGATGAAGTCCAAAACCTCAAGCCATCCGTGCGTGTTCCCAGTACCACTGGTCATCTGTGAAAGGCTAACCTTTCAGTTCATCGGGAGTCTTTTCATTTCTAAAATAAAGCCCTTTAAGCTTGTTAGAAACTGGACAGTTCATGGTAACTTCAAGTAAAAAAATATACATATGTAACTGAAGACTTTTTTTAAAAATATATTTTATTGATTTTTTACAGAGAGGAACGGAGAGGTATAGAGCAGGGGTCCTCAAACTACAGCCCGCGGGCCACATGCGGCCCTCCAGGTGCCGCTGCCTGTCCTGCTTAGCAGCTGACTCTTCCCGGGCCAGTAGTGCGCATAGGAATTTGTTCATAGTTTTTTTGTGTGTTTTTTTTTATATATATATTTTATTGATTTTTTACAGAGAGGAAGGAAGAGGAATAGAGAGTTAGAAACATCGATGAGAGAGAAACATCGATCAGCTGCCTCTTGCACACCCCCTACTGGGGATGTGCCCGCAACCAAGTTACGTGCCCTTGACCGGAATCGAACCTGGGACCCTTCAGTCCACAGGCCGATGCTCTATCCACTGAGCCAAACCGGTTTTGGCAATAGTTTTTTTTTTTAAACTATAGTCCGGCCCTCCAACTGTCTGAGGGACAGTGAACTGTCCGCCTGTTTAAAAAGTTTGAGGACCCCTGGAGAGAGTTAGAAACATCGATGAGAGAAAAACATCGATTCAGCTGCCTCTTGCACACTCCCTACTGGGGATGTGCCTGCAACCAAGGTACATGCCCTTGACCGGAATCGAACCTGGGACCCTTCAGTCCGCAGGCCAGTGCTCTATCCACTGAGCCAAACCAGTTAGGACTGAAGACTTTTTTAAACTTTTTCTTTAAACTTCTTCAGGCAAAGAACCGGAATTGCTTAATTTATTCAAGCAAATGCTTTCTAAGTTTCCAGCTCGCAATCATTGCTTGGCCTGGCAGAAAGAGAATACAAAGCTACGCTTGCTTTGGCCCACTTGGAAGGGAACAGTGTCTCCTTCCTCGGAGCCTAGGCTTCCGCTGCTTCTCTGGTTTCTAACTTCCCTACTCACATACAATTCTTAAATTGACTCTTTCAACACCAAGCTCTGAGGCGCTCCCTCTGGAGGTGGCACTTCTGACAGCTGACAGCGCTTAAGCAAAGGAGCTTTTGATTACAATAGCAGATTAACAGAACACAACTTCTCACAACACACTTTTAACAGCTTTCACTACAGATACAAGATGTTTTCTAGAAAGAACCAGACTATTATAGTTCTCAAGTTAGACATATGTGAGCAGGGAGCCAGCTTTCCCAGGCAGAATATGGATCATTCATAGGTGCTTCTGAAATGCAAAACCAGTCTGGTAAGTTAGAAACATTTGGCCTCCAAATTTGAGCCACTATTGAATTCAAAGTGAAGTATATATAGTCTGGATTGGAGACATGGTGTTTCAGGAAAAAGAAATGTGTTTATACGTATGTTGCCAAATATTCATTCCAATAAATTCGAGTGCCTATTATGGATCTTGTTTTAAAGGACCTTTATGGTGTGGTAGAAAAACCAACCTAACAATGATAGAATAAGAACAATTAGAAAATGTAAAGTCAGGACTAACTAGTGTCAGTGCTATCAATGAGGGTGTGCGGGCAGAGAGAGGAGCCCTGTGGGAGGTCAGACCTGAGCTGGGCCTGAAAGACCAGCGCTGGAGTGAGAGGCCTTCCAGGCAGAGTGAGGGAACAGCGTGTGAAAGCTGCAGTGCACGAATGTCCGGCCTCTTGGGCATGGCCGGGTGTCAGGGTGCCGAGGAATGTGGGGTGAGAGGGGAGAATGACAGCGGTTGAGGCCAAATTCAGAAGGGCCTGTGTGCTTTGTTGAGTCAGCATTTTATTTTGTAGGTGAAGGGGAACTATTAAGAAGTAACACTTTAAACTATTTGTGAGGACACTGCAGTAAAGATGGCCGGGCTTGAACTGTAGCATTCCCGAGGATTAGAATTTACAAAGTTTGCCTTGATCTATAAAAATTTATTGCTTCACGTTCCATGCGGGTCAGTAGGCTGAAGGGTGCCTGCTTTATACAGTCACACAGAGACCTGGGCTGTGGGTCCACTCATGTCTTGTCTTGGTCACCGTGGCTTTATTTCGATAGAGACATGCTGAATACAAAGGGTTGAAATAAATGAGTCATCGTTAACAAAATAATAGATCCTTTTAATAACAATCAATATTTTTTCTTGAACATCAACTTATCAGACACTGAATAACTGCCCAAATAATAAGTGTAATGCAAATAAACCTATTTTTCTTGTTCTCCGGAAGTGAAATATTTCCTGTTGCGCACACCAAACAAGTCAGTACAAGACTAATGACGTGGCAATCGGCTGCTATAATATTCGCTGCTAGTATTAGTGGATAGAAATGGTGCGCATGCGCATAAGGGAAATGAATGCAACACGATGATAGTAATCAGTCATTAGCGAATGTTGTAGTTTGTTACTAATAATTATGTATAACAGGTATCATAAAAATTAAGTTACGAAATTTTTATTAAAACGTTTCTTACATACCGTTATATTGGCTGGGCTGTAAAAATATTGGTAGTGGGCTCCATACAGCCCACGCGAGTTTGACATGCTTGGTCTACATAGTCTCAGACAATTTTTTTTAAATTCAGTCAAAAGAAGTTATAAATGAAATATTTTCCTTTCCTGGATTTATAAAATGTTTTGAGGCTGACTTCTCTTGCTGTGGGAGCTGCTGTCAGCGCCTGAGAGGCTGGCTTGGCTGGAGTGGTGGAGGGCCTCCTGCTGACACTGAGTGGTTCCCGGCCTGAGCAGCAGTTAATCTGGCTGCTGGCAGAAGTGAACTTACTATATAATTGACGGTACCCAGGAGCCTTTTGGGGGTGGGGGGGTCTTTATTATGTTATTATCAAGACAGTATCCTTTAGGTCTGGAGATTAATTTTTGTCCTTACCTAGGTGCGCCAGAGTGATTCTCAAACTGAGAGGGTAGCAGCCTGCCGCTCAATGCTGTGTGTGCCTTTGCTTTAATCACGAATGTGTGTCAGAACCAGAGATGTTTCAGTCGGTGATTTATTCATAGTTTAGAGGGTTTTTCCCGTTAAACTGACTTAACTTCTGAAAAGTGAGTCATATTTATGGTTTCAAACGTTTCCTCTTGGACTAGTCTGGAAAGAAGCGAGTTACTGTTTCTGCCTTGTCAGTGTGTCAGGCCTGCCGCCGCTGCAGCAAGGCAGGGGGACGCCACGCCGGTGTCCCCTCAGCACCAGTGGCCCCTTGACTAAAGGCTGGTGGCCGCCCACTGTCAGCAAGCCTGGACTGTGTTTTCTGGCTCACTGAGAAGTCATGTGGCGCTAGGGCTCCTATCCCCAGCTGCCAGTGCTTAGACTTACAATTTTCAACATATTGTGTTAAAACTAACTTCTAATTCTGGCTATTTTTCTTCTTTATTTTTAGGCCTAAAATTTAAAGCTCTATTTTTATAAATCACTAGAGACCCAATGCATGAAATTCGTGCGGAGGGCGGGGGGCGGGGAGGGTCCCTCAGCCCAGCCTGTGCCCTCTCACAATTTGGGACCCCTCGCTCCTAACTGCCTGCCTGCTCGCTGCTCCTTACTGCTCAGCTTGCTGCGCCTTAGCACTGCCGCGGAAGCGGAAGAGGCTCCCACCACTACCACTGCGCTTGCCAGCTGTGAGCCCTTCTTCTGGCTGAGCGTCTTCTGGCTGAGTGGCACTCCCCCTGTGGGAGCATACTGACCACCAGGGGGGCAGCTCCTGCATTGAGTGTCTGCCCCCTGGTGGTCAGTGCACATCATAGTGACCGGTCGTTCTGGTCATTCCGCTGTAATAGTTGCTTATGCTTTTATTATATAGATTCTCCTAGAAAAGCCACTGGTGTTGCTACCCCAAATATCATCACTGGGCAGGGGTCAGGAGAGCCAGGGCTGGGAATTTCACGTGGTTCAGCAGAACGGTGGGCCACTGCAGCAAGGGGGAGTCTGCCCTTTGCTTTTCAGCAGCTGCATCTGGTTTTGATGGTCCTGATTAGAACTTTAGTCCTTGGACTTTTCTTGCTGTCATCTGAGACATGGTCCTTTGTTTCCAGTGGTCCTGGAGATGGAGGACCATGATGGCCCACATGGCTCATCCTTGTGGACCAGGTCCCTGCGTCAGCCCTGAGTGGACAGCCTCTCTGTCATCAAGCACATTTAGTAAATATGACGGAGTAAGATGTCTCAAGGAGAGAGCTGCTGGGAGTCCCTTGTGCTTGGTGTGCCTTATTCAGGAACGCTGCTGGCTTCTGTCTGGCATCTGCAAACACCTGGAGTGGGATACCTTTGTTAATTGAGGTGAGAGGATGCAGTTCAGACCAGCACAAATTCACTGGAGCTCATCCACTGGCAGACCCGTGGAGCAGCTTGGAATGCCACATGCCGAGGCTCACGCCCCTCAGCTTTCCCTCGCTAAAGGGGGCAGTGATGGCTGGTAGTAGTAGTAGTCATGTTTTAATTCTCCCCAGGATGTGTGTTTTTATTTTTAGAGAGGGAGGGAGGGAGAATAGGAGGGAGGGAGGGGGAGAGAGAGAGAGAGAGAAACATCCATCAGTTGCCTCCCATACTTTCCCTGACCTTTTGGTGAATGGGGGGACCCTCCAAACACCTGAGCCACCCGCCAGGATGTGATGGCCATTATTAATGTGAATTTTTCCTGGGGATTGAAGTGCAGCTCAAAAGGAGGCATGTCAGGATAAACATCTCCTTTTTTAACTTCAAATTTTGGCTTTTGCTGTGTTTGGGGTGAAAATGCGCGTGAGTGGGAGAGGAGTGTGCAGTGCTGGCTGAGAAGCTGTGCTGGCGTCACTCCTGAGGACTGATGAGGTGTGCAGTGCTAGCAGCAGAGGGCCCAGGAGAAATGGAATTTTAGGAACCGGTTCTTGAGAGGGGAAAGGAAGAACCCTTAGGGCTCCAACTCTGTTTATACCTGACAGCTGGCACCATGGTGTTTCAGGCTTGGCAAATAAGACATCAGATCATTCCAGCCCAGCCCCTGCCCACTTCCTGCCAGAGCTGCCACCACCTGTGACATTGAGTATTTGGTAACGTCACCATGTAATCAGAATTGGTGTGTTGTTAAATCCCTAAGGAAGAGAAAACATACTTATAGTACAGTACAGATTTATTGGGGGGGAAATCCGGATAAGTGGACCCACTCAGTGCAAACCCGTGTTGTTCAAGGGCCGGCCACACTGAATAGCTGTGCCAGGAGCAGCGCTCAGTGTGGCGGCCTCATTTATCCAGCCCTGCATGAACATGTTGAAGTACATGAACCAGAGCCTTCTACAGAGGGCTCATTCTCATTCAGAAGCTATTATCCAGCGCTGCTATGTGCCGTAGCTGAGGGCACAGGGTCAGGAACAGGCCTGACAAAACCCCTGCCCCTTCCCGTAGCGGGAGCTGGCAGTAAGTGAGCCAAGGAGTATTTCCATGGAGCTGCTGTGCTGGGTCAGGGTGATGCACATTAGATGGGTTGGACAGGGAATGCGTCTCAGCATGGGAACTGAGGCCCATGTGTTATTTGTCACCGGGACCTTTGATTTCCCCTGCTTTCAGGTGTGTGCTGGGCATTCTGTATCCAAAGCAGGGCCTGCTCTCCTGGGAGGCACCCACCGCTGGAGCTGGGGGCCGGGGACCGGGGGTATGGGCGGGAGGATGGGGCGGCCGTGCAGGTGAAGCCCTGATGCCATTCTGAAAAGCTGCGGTCAGGTCATGGTCCCCAGTCATGGGACACAACACTTGAGAGCTTGCGAGGGAGTGTGTGTACTATTGATTTCAGGGTCCACAGCTGTCTTCACGTTTTCAAAGATGCCCTGAAGAGCCCATGATCCTGCAGCTTGATGGTAGGATTTTCTCATAGTGTTTTTTCTGAACACAGGGCCTCGCTGTTAGCGCTGTTTTAATAGACAACAGTGCGATGGCCGTTAGGTGGTGGCAGCTCTGGCAGGAAGCGGGCAGGGGCTGGGCTGGAATGATCCGATGTCTTATTTGCCAAGCCTGAAACACCATGGTGCCAGCTGTCAGGTATAAAACTGCATTTTGATTTAATTATCTGCTTGTCTTTACATGTTAATGTACCCGTTGGCCATAGGAGCGCACATTTGTGAAATCAGTAACTGTTATTAAACAACAACAAAGCTCAATGGGGCCTCAAGTTTTAACCTACAGGGAAAGTTTTTCCGATAAAGGCACATAGATGTGAGCATTTCCTGTCCCCGGCTTCAAAACCTGAATACTCTCTAAACAGGCTTGAAACCAAAGAGAAATTGTTTCAGTAAGAATAATTGAAACCAAGAGGGTAGCCAGGTTCTGGTCAGATCTGGTCTTTCTGTTTCATAGGATGTGGTGAGATCAGATACCTGTTTCATCCCGAAGATGGCTCATGTCATTGCACAGAGACTTCCGTGTGGCTCCGAGTGCGGGGAGGTTTCTCCTTGGGAGCCTGAAGTTGACAGAAAATGCATGCACAGCAGACTAAAGCAGCTCTAAGTGCTCTGTTACGCAGCTGCTTGCAGGAGGCGTAAGGTTGCAAAAATTGAAATTGGGAAGGTTTTGTAGCTCGTCTTTTCAAGAGCACCCTAATGGTGCAGTTGTAATGGAATTTTGCAGTTTGCACAAGTTTGGTATCACTGGTCCTAGTGTACAGATAAGGGTTCCCTGATGTGTTGAAATCGGGGTCTGGTAAGTTGGTCCCAGTTTGGGAATCAGAGTGCCCAGGTATCAGACCTTTTCTTTCTTTGTTCTATGAGTAGAAGAGACATGGGTGACAGTGCCTGTGTCTTGGTGAGGACTCTGTTGTGAGGGAAAACCTGACATCTGGCTTATGCAGAAGGGGAGTTTATGGCTTACATAGCTGATGTGGAGGCTTCGGTCTGATTTTAGGTACAATTGGACTCGGTGCAAATAATGCCTTCGAAACTCATGGTCTCTGTGTCACTTGGTGGTGTTTATTCTTGGGTTCTACCATAAGAAGGGGCCATTTAACCTTTCGAAAGGCATTATTGTCCCTGATCAGATGACTGTAGCAGCTCCAACCTCCTGTGCTTGCGGTGCTTAATTCATTCGGGCTAGCTTGGGTCACCTGCATATTCCTGACCCAGTCATTGAAGCCAGGGCATGTGAAGCTTTGGTGAGCCTGAGTCACATGGTCCATAATGAGCCCCACCCTACTCCTTGGCCAAGAGTGAGGGAGAGGGATCTTGTAGTGAAAGCTGGGTAATCACCCAAGGAAGAGCCTGGATGCTGGGAGGGTGAAGAGTCTGACTGCACGCAGGAGTAGCCCTGGCTCCAGTCTGAGGCTAGGAAGCCCTATAATAAGCCTATGGGCCTTAGGACAAGCTAGGCCAGCCTGTTACCCATTTTCGGGGCCCCATAGTTCCATATTGCATAAGCCCTGTGCTTCCCGGGAGTGTGATTCTCTCAGGTTCTGGCTGGTTCAGTATAGTGAGGGGACTAGTAGTCATTAGACCTTAAGATGGGTGTCGTCATTTCTTTTTAGGGGATGCAGAAGGTTGCTTTTCTTTTGTGAGAATAACTTGGGGAAATTTAGATATAAACAAGATGTCCTTTATGATTTATTAACCTCTTCCTGCCCATTACCCCGCCCCTATCATTTTCCAACACTGTCTTGCAATCCTTGGAGTTACTGGATTTGCAGCCTTTCTGACGTGATCTACAGTGAAACACGTGGCTTCTTCACCTGTTGTCCATCTCCTTTGGCAGCTATTTTTCCTGAAAGATAATATTTTATTGTGCTTTGGGTAAGGATTTTTTTAAGAAATTTAATTAGGTGGCCAGTATTACAAGATCATGTTGGGAGAAATACATACTACAATATACTGAGTGGCCAGATTATTATGATCTCTGAACGCATAATAATCTGGCCACTCCGTGTATATCCTCCTACATAATAAAAGGCTAATATGCAAATTGTCCCTTCGACCATGAGTTTGACCAGCAGGCAGGCCTGCCAACTGCCCATGTCCCCTCAGCCTGGCCTGCACCCTCTCGCAATCTGGGACCGCTGGCTCCTAACCTCGCCTTCCTGCCTGCCTGATCGCCCCTAACCGTCTCTGCCTGCTTGATGCCCCTAACTGCTCCCCTGCTGGCCTGATCACCCCTAACCACCTCTGCCTGATTGCCCCTAACCACCTCTGCCTGCCTGACTGATGCCCCTAACTGCTCTACCCTGCCGACCTGATCCCCCTAACTGCTCTCCCCTGCCAGCCTGATTTCCCCAAACTGCCTCTGCCTTGGCCCCACCACCGTGGCTTTGTCCAGAAGGACATCTGGAAGATGTCCAGCCTAATTAGCATATTACCCTTTTATTAGTATAGATATATACACCGAGTGGCCAGATTATTATGTGTTCAGAGATCATAATAATCTGGCCACTCAGTGTAGACTGCCATTATGAGTTGCCACTACTTTTTTAAAATTCATATTGAAATATATATATAATTTTTTTTATGATCCATTAGTTCCACTTCTAGGAATTCTCAGGAAATAATTATAAATGTTTCAGTTTATTAGCTGCATTTGCTGTTTATTATCCCAGTGTTTATAAGAGTGAACTATTTATTGGAAGCAAGCTAACTGTCCAACAATGGGATTAAATTGACAAGTTGTGGTGCCCCCCATTCAGTGGGAGACTTATGTGACTATTAGTTATGTTTGAACAGAGTCTCCGCCGAAGATAGTCTAATGGACTCGATTAAGGAAATCCCATTATCTCCCGTGTTCCCCTTTGCAGTGCAGCACCACATTTTTGACAGATTAACTAGTAGGCTATAAATAGCTTCTGGGCTACATGAAGTGGCTGGTACGTTAGTAGTGATGCTGGTACTACCATTGAATGACTGCTTTTTAAATATATATATATAGAGAGAGAGAGGAAGGGAGAGAGAGAGAAAGAGAGAAACATCAATGATGAGAGAGAATCACTGATCGGCTGCCTCCTGTACGCCCCACACTGGGAATCAAGCCCGCAACCCAGGCATGTGCCCTGATCGGGAATCAAACTGTGACCTCCTGGTTCATAGGTCGACATTCAACCACTGAGCCATGCCAGTCAGGCGAATTACTGTTTTTTTAAAAAGCATTGTATGAGGTGAGAATATTGATATAGAAAGGTGTCAATGGAAAAGTTTGCAAAATAGTATATACAGCCCTGGATGGACGGCTTATTTGGTTGGAGCCTTGTCCTGTACACCAAAATGTGGCAGGTTCAATTTCCAACCAGGGCACATACCTGGGTGACAGGTTCGGTCCCTGGTGGGGACATGTGTGGGAGGCAGCTGATCGATATTTCTCTCTCACATCAGTGTTTCTCTTTCTCATTCTTTCTCTCTCCTTCCCTCTCTTTTTCTCCCTCTCTCCCTAAAAATGAACAAAAACATCCTCAGATGAGGATTTAAAAAAAAGAAAAAAGAATGTACAGTACAACTCCAGTTTTGTTAAAAGTTCCATGTGCATAATATGTACATGCACCGGTCTCTGTGTGCCATCCATATGTGTTCATGAAAGAGACTTCATGACAGACTCCCAAATATGAATTGTGGGTGGTGGGATACCAGGGCACTTCCTTTACTTCACGCGTTGTTTTCTAAGCTGTATGGACAGCTGGAACGCATTTGGACGGGCAGCGGGAGAGAAGCCTGTGGCTTCCCTGCGCTGGCCTGTGTCCAATGGGGTTGAAGGTGGTATTCTGTGATGGTACAGGTCGTTTCTTGTCCCTCTTCCTCTCTTGCACAGTTGGCTTCCATCACTGCCCTCTGGGAAGAAACTGGCAAATGTTGCCTTAGTGGATTTAGATTTTTTTCTTAATGAATTAGCAAACATTTAAGAGATTGGCGAGTTACTCTGTGGCGAACCTGAGGCCTCTGCAGAGGAAATGTGGCTCTGGGAACCACATCTAGACACTGGTCACTCATGTACCCCTTTAAGCCATGTGGATGCAGGCACTTATCATCTCTGTATTGGGTTCCTTCCTCCTCTGATTTATTTCACAATTTCCTTTCTTGCCTTTCTTACTAGTTAAATGTTTGTCAGTCAGTTGCCAACAACTACAATCCTGAGATGGTGGCAGGAAAGTGGACAATGATGTGGTAGGTGTGTGTTTGAGGACTGACCGCCTCCACATGCCAACTGGCAGCAAGAGCTTATACCTCCCCTTGGGCCTGGGCTGCCATCTGCGAGGTCAGGAGACAGCGCCAAGCTTCCAGCCAGAGACGCAAAGTGTAACAGGCCTACCATTTGCAGTAGGACGCACTGAGCCCAAGTCCAGTACAGCCCTCTTGTTTTAAACAGTGAAAGGAACTGAAAGTGTGGTGAAGAAGCAGAGAGACTGCCTAACACTGGTGCCCTCAGTGGTGCTGTCTGCACAGAAGTGGGTAGTGTGACAGCAAAAACCATTCCAGGGCAGCTCAGCAAAGTGGTGCGGCCCTTTGTGGGTTGTTTTGAGTTGTGTGGGATTAATCTCTGGAGCCCAGAGACCAAAAAGGCTTTATGACTTGGTATTTGGAAATTTTGTACTACATGTATACTGGCTTGGTTGTGTTTGGCAAGCAGTATTTGTTCTAGACAACCCACACTGGCTGCAGCCCTTGGTCCTCAGCTGGACATATATTCTTATATTTGAAGTATACAAAGTAAGGAACAGAAAGAACACATTAAAAAGAAAAGGGCCCTGGCTGGTTTGGCTCAGTTGATAGAGCGTTAGCCCGCAGACCGAAGGGTCCCGGGTTTGATTCCTGTCAAGGGCACGTACCTCGGTTGCAGGCTCCTCCCAGGTTCGGGCCCTGGTCGGGGCGTGTGCAGGAGGCAACAAATGGATGTGTTTTTCTCACATTGATACTGACATTTCTCTCTGTCTTTCCCTCTCTCTTTCACTCTCTAAAATCAATGGGAAAATATCCTTGGGTGAAGGTAAAAAAAGAAAAGAAAAATTACTTTGTGCAAACCTGGCTGGTCTTATTTTACAGAAATGTAGCCAATTGGTTTATTTTCTTCTAAAAATTGTTTTTCTTCTTCCTTCCTCCCTTCCCCCTTCTTCCCTGCTCTCTTTTCTTTTGCACCTTTGAGATATAGCAAGGGATGTGTCTGCTCACCCTGACCACACTGCGTCCTGTGCCGCCCAGGACCTTGTAGGACAGAAGCCTTTAGAAGCACAGAAACAGCAGCAGAGGGGTCTCGTTTGCTGGGTAACCCTTCCCTCCACAGGTGACAGCAGGCCATTGCATTGAAAGGACTCACTCAGTCCTTCCCCCTGGTTATTTTTGCAAATTTACTTTCTAAGAAGTAACTTACAAATGGACACCACCCATTCCCAGCCTTCTCTCCAGTCACTCTGCACCTGCGGCCACCAGGTGAGGTTAAGGGGCTCTTGCGGTCTTGCTTTGAGACCCCAAGGATGGCTTCTGCCTGCAGTCACGCCAGCCCTGGCAGCTGGAGAAAAGCTGGCTGAGGAATTCATGCTCTCTGGCATTTGAGTGTCTGGCAGATAAATAAAGTAAGAAGTAAAAATGTGCAGCTGTTTAGGTGGAAGTTGGAAGGATGGGTTCTTTGTGCGAATACATAGAAACACAGCATTGTCAGTGGCTTGTTGCTTCTGAGGAGACTAGAGAGGAGCAGAACGAGAAGGTGGGTTGGATCAGCCCCTCCTTCAAGGACGCCTCAGGTAGATCTCCAGTGCTTTGCTGACACTGTTCGGGGCCAGCATTTGCCTACTGGATTTCAGCTGCTCATTCCACAGGATGCTCCTTAGGTGACAGGCTCACCAGCAGCCAACGCCGCATTCCTCTGCACGGGCTTCCCCGCCAGCTGCAGAGTGAGCCAGCTTGCTGGGCCTGTTTTCCATGTCAGGCCCTTGCTGACCCTGCAGAGCTCAAGCTAAGAGGACTGGGAGGAGAAGAGAGGCTGCACAGTGGGGCAGTCTCACTGCTTGTTCAGGTGGGAGTGGCTCTGCTTCCACTCCCCTTTTGGTCTCACCTTCTTTTCCCTCTGGCTCTGATAGGCTTGGGCAGAAATGGGAGAAGAAAGTGCTGTCCTCAGACGGCATGCAGATTAGAACTTCAGTCTCGCTGGGTGTGAAGGTCCCACAGTATTAGACTGGGAGGACTAGTCCAGATCCTTATTTTAATGTCGGGGCCCCAGAAGCTCAGGTTAAGTGACTCGTTCACGGGCATATGTTGCTCAGGGCGATCCCACACCTGAACTGAAGGCTTCCTGGGAGTTGACTCTGCTCCTGTTGACTCGCATCTCTGGAGAGCTCCAGGTGTTGCTAAGGTACCATTCTCATCTCCCCAGGCCAGTGATGGGTCCCTTTTCCTTAGAGACTGGCTGTGGGCCTTCGGGCCACATCCCTCCGTCTCTATTCTGCTTCCCCCTCGGAGAAAATGAAGGTTATATTCTACTCCTCATAGGGGTGGGTGAAGTGGGTCAAATGGGGCCATTCCATTTGTCATTCGCCTCAGTGCATGTTTGTAACTTAAAAGATGCTGCTATCGATACAGATTTTAAAGTCTCCTCTCAACATGCATCAGCCAGATGGGCAAAGGCCTTCCTTTCCTTTTCATGCTCATCATTGAAGGACCAGGGCGAAACCTTCTCTGTGAAACCTCCCCCTGGGGGGGCCGTGGAGTCTGAGGCCTAGCTTCATTTCCTGGCCCACTGTTCAGGGTGAAGAACCCATTTCCCAATGTGCAAACTCCAGCAGTCTCCGTGGGGGGAGCTGTGAAGGTGAGGTGTGCATGATGCAGCCATGTCCCACAGCTGTGCTCCTCCTTGTAGTCCTTCCACCTTTCCTTCCTCAGCAGTCATACTCGCCTCTCCTTTTCCTATCTCCACTCGCATTGCGTCTGTGTGGCTTAGCCCTGTGTGGCTATTCAGTTCCCCACTGGTGACTCTGCCTTAGCAGTAGACACAAGCCCAGGAGACCGGGACCAGCCTGATGGTCACTGCACGGCCTGCCCGAGAGACAGAAGCAGCTTCCGACTCCTCTTTGGTCCAGAGCATCCCCAGGGACTGCAGCCTGGGCCTGCCAGCCTAGCAGTGCCAGCACCGGGCCTGGGGCTAGACAGGCCGCTCGCTGATCCATCCCCAGGAACAGCAACCAGGCTGATGGGGAGAAAGGGAGGGGCGTGCTAGAGGCTGATGTGCAGGGAAGGAGGGAGGGGCTGCTGGGGCTGATCTTGGTCCAGCCAAGGCTGAGCAGCTCCTGCCTTCCATCTTTCAGGTAGCCCCAAGCTACAGCTGTGTCTGCAAGTAGTTTCCCAGGTGGTTTTTACTCTTTCTGCCTTTCCTTTCTCCCCACCCCTTGTCCCTGGCTCCATTCAACTCAGTTTTGCCACTTGGTGGAGGCAGGGGACAGTCACTCACTGCAAGAACCGGAGTGCTGCCCAGGCACCTGCAGTGCTGCCCCGCCCCAGCAGAGCTGGACTGGCTGCCGAGAGGGCGCTGTTCTACAGGGGAGGCATGACTGCCACTGGCTTTTTGATAGTAACAACTGTAATAAAGGCCGATGGTTGCTGAGTACTTCCTGTGAACAGGCATTGGACAGGCTTTTGACATGGATGATCTCATTTACTCCACCACCAGTCCTCGAGGGCCAGCTGTCCAATGTTCCTTACCTACTCACAGCGACACAGCTGGTGTCCCCCCATGATCCAGACCCAGGTTTGTCTACCCCTAGAGCTCACCTCTTGATTATTCACTCCTGTTCCTCCCTTGAAAGCTCCTTGACCCTGGTGTGCCTCCATTTCTCTTCCTATGAAATGGGGTAGTGACTCCACAACGCTGCATGTGTGTGTGATAATGTGCTAGCACTCGCAGTGATATTCATTAGGGATGCTGTACTGAGGCCTCTGCTGCAGTGCCCACCGACACTGCACAGACGTAGCCGGAGACAGACTGGGAAGTCAATGCCATTAAAAGTGTAAATGAGTGGCTGGCAATCCTAGAGCTGGCCTAAGGGAAAGGGAAGGAATTGGAACTGGCTGGAAGCTTGCCCCACTGGACGGAGTGACCAGTGATGAGAACGTCACAGGGCACAGCAAACACCTAGCTTGTCCTACTCCATGGACAACCTGGTCCCCCAGGTATTTCGGGCAGTGGTGCCTTTGAGCAGCATCAGTGCTGTGGTTTGAGAGACTGTGAACAAACCCAAGTGCACGGGTCGAGGCAGGGGTGGGTATCCTGCTGGGCTTGGGAAGCAGAGGCCTGGATGGAGCCCATTGTCCAGGTGGGACAAGCCAGGGCTTCTGTTAGGCTAACCAGATACTACTTGGCTGTTGGTAGCTGCCATTCCAAATGCTTCGGGAGGGGCAGGTCCCTTTGTCTGCATTTCCTTACAGTGAGGCCGATGAATATTTTGCTGGCTGAGGAAATTCAGGGTCAAAAAGCGATGGAGAGCTGGGCTTTGGAGCTCTTAGCCATGCTGGTGGACTCACTCTGTCCCCACCTCTGGAGGGTGCTGAGCCCAAGGGCATCTGGCTACCTGCATCACCGGGGCAGGCTCGCCTGGGAGAGGGCCGTGGGTAGGACGCCCGTTTAGGCCACTGGTCACAGACCACGTGCTCCCTTTCCAGTGGCTGGCTTTGGAGAGTGCTGCTCTGGGTGGTAACACTCGGCGCTTGGGGCCCATCTGCTGGGGGGCTTTCCCTAGCACTGACATGGGGCACAGCATTGTGGCCTGGTGGTAAGGGTCATGGTTTCTCAAGCCACACCTACCAGGTTCTGTGCTTGTGATCTTGGGTGATTTGCTTTGCGCCTCCGTTTCCCTGTCTTTAAGTGGGTTGTGGTGAGGATATATGAGTCTTAATGTCCATAAAGGGCTTATCAGCATAGTACTGGCACGATATCCAGTGGTCAGTAATTGGTAACTATTATTAGCTATTAGCCAATAGCTAGTGGGCCCAGGGAAATTTTCAGCTTTAAAACACCTAAAGGAGGTGTGGCCTGCCAGGGACGCGGGGCTGGGCACCGTGTCAGCCTAGGGCAGGCTCTGGGAACAGCACTGTTTCCTAAGAAAGGAAGCCACGATAGGAAGGAGCGCAGTGAATGGTCGGGGTGAGGTGTCCTCACCGTCAGACCTGAATCCATCTTACCTCACCCTCCACCGGGAGGAGGTGTTTCAGAGACAGGACCAGAATGGAAGAAGGGATGTGAGACTGGCTTGTGCTGATTGATCATCTGGCTAAATTGATTTTCCTTTTTCTCATCTGTTCGGCATGTTAAAAGCCTTCCGAAAGGACTAGTCCTCCCAGTCTATATATGCCCTAACCGGTTTGGCTCAGTGTATAGAGTGTTGGCCTGCGGACTCAAGGGTCCCAGGTTCGATTCTAGTCAAGGGCATGTACCTTGGTTGCGGGCACATCCCCAGTAGGGGGTGTGCAGGAGGCAGCTGATTGATGTTTCTAACTCTCTATCCCTCTCCCTTCCTCTCTGTAAAAAGTCAATAAAATATATCTTTTTTAAAAAAAAAGGCCTTCAGGTTTCAGCTGGTTCTGCCGTGTCAGATCATCAAAGATGCTCTTCACGTGGAGGGCTGGGTGGGTCAGTGGTTTGGACCTCTTTGGGAGGCCTCCTGTTTTGCCCCTCCTACCTGAAGGCCTGGGCATCAGGTTTAGAGGAAGCTGTGTAGTGAGGTGTCGGGGTGTGGACTGGAATAAGTGGGTCAGACGGAGGCCAGGAAACCCTTTCAGCCTCTTGGTACCTGGGTCTCCCTGCGCAGGCGTGAGCAGCCACCTGGTGAGTCAGTGCTCCGGGGAATTTGGAGCTGGCAGGCTGTGAGCGTGTAGGGGAAGTGTGGGCCTTTTGTTTCTGTCAGTGCTTTAGCCTTTAAGAACAATCTGGAAATCAGACTCTCCTCATGGCATAGTCCTGCTTGTTTTGAGATAATTCAGCTTGAACAGTTGCTTCTCTTGAATGCAGGTCTTCCAAGAATTAGCCCTTTCCCTTTTAAAATTTTAATAGGCTGGGCTTATGTCTTAATAGCTATACTATTCTTAAAACGTGAAAAGACTTAAAAATACTTAGGCGGGTCTGTCATTTTCCACAGTAAGCCCTTATCGTGCTTTCTGTGTGATTTTGAAGCTGGGGAAACTGGGAGGCTTTGAAGGGCCTGTGTAGACATGTCTCTGTTCCTCTGTTCTCTTGGAGGGCAGAGAATGGGACACGCCCTGACATGGAGTCCCCAGTAACTACAGGAATGACTCTGGTCTCCATTTTAAACGTGCACATCCTGATGCCCTTAGAATTCCTTTTAAAGATAACCGAGTTATCCCAATACTATTTGGAGGAAGCTACAGTTCTTTCTGTACGGCTCACAGCTCCAGCCACTGTGAAAAGCACCTCTGCCCACTGCATTCTCCTGAGAGCTTGAATGTGGATCCTGGAGGTCCATGAAAGCTCCCTAGAGCGGGAGGCAGGGCACTGACCTGGCTGGCCCGCCTCCCCATTATACTCTGGCTCGCGGCTATTGTAGCAGGTGGTAACATTTTCTGAGTACAGATGCTCCTGCACTTACCATGGGTTATGTCCCGATAAACTCTTTGCACTCTGAAAATATTGTGTCTAAATGCATTTAATCCACCTAACCTACCAAGCATTGTAGCTTAGCCTGGCCTGCCTTGAACGTGCTCAGAACACTTCCAGTATTCCACAGAATCATCTAACACAAGCCTGTTTTATAACAAAGTGTTATCTCATGTCATTTGTTATACATATTGCTTTGCACCATCGTAAGTCGGGGACCTGTACTAAATTGTAGATGGATCTTCTAGTGGACTAGTTGAAAGTAAGAGTCCTGAGTAGACAAGGTCTTCAGAGAAATCACCTCACTCCTGGCCCAGAAATTTCTAGCAACTCTTTAAAAACACCTTTTTAATTATCGGGGGCCAAGGCAGAGGCCCCCGGCCGCAGCCATGGTGGTGGCGGTGGTGGGCGGTGGCTGGGGCCAAGGCCCTTGCATGAATTTCGTGCATCGGGCCTCTAGTCTACATTAATAAAAGAGAAATATGCAAATTGTCCATACCTCCATGATGCCCACCAGCCAATCAGGAGTGGGTATGCAAATTAATCCAACAAAGATGGGGGGTTAATTTGCATATGCAGGCATGGAGCAAAGACTGAATGCTCTGGCCCAAGTGAAGACTGAAGATGACTGAAGACTGAAGATGACTGAAGACTGAAGAGGCTTGGCTTCTCCACTACGGCCGGATTGGAGAAGCCAAGCCTCGCTGCGGCCGGAGCAGAGAAGCCTAGCCTCAAGGCTTGGCTTCTCTGCTGCAGTCGGAGCGAAGGCCTGGGTCCCGGGTGCCAGAGGAAAATTGGTGCTGGCAGCCAGGGGAAGGAAGGCCTATTCTTGCACGAATCTTCGTGCAACGGGTATCTAGTATAGGTAATAAACCACTACAGTGAGTTTGTTATGTTTCCATGCAGACTTATCTCTTTCATGTAGCAACTATCCTCCCATTTAGAGATTGGATTTGGGTAAATCTGCCCTCCTTTAAGGTGAGACAGCCTCTTGGAGGCCTGAGCCTGCAGCCTACCAGCATTCACATTTAGTGAACGTGGCTCCACTCTCCCTCCATACCACCTGGCAGAGGACCTGAGGCGGGGGCCTGGGGACCTCAAGTGGACTAAGGCGGGAGAAAGGACGTTTCACGTGCTCCGTGGGGGAGTCCCAGAAAGAATGCTGAAGAGACCAGACACACATTTTACTTTGCTGTTTGGCTAGGACTCTGCTTACAGTCTTAACTGTGAAAACCCTTCACCTCGCCTTTAGGCCACTATGAGACTGTAGGAGTGTGGGTGTGGCCACCCCTTCTCCCTACTTGAAAAGAAAATCTGAGGGTTTTGACATCAGAAGATGGACCTTTTATGTGCCCCTTCTGGCTTCACTTGAGTCCAAATAACTCTCTTAAATGATGGCCAATGGGCAAGACACATTTCCTTTGGAATATTTCTGGCAAACTATAGATTTCCTGGATGCATTCTGCATATAAAGCACCTCATCTTGGTAAACTATGTTGCTAGAAGAATGTTAGGAATTTTCTTTATTGGTTATCCATATGTGCTCTAGCCACTGCATTTCCAAGGTGAAGGTATAGAGCTGGCTTACAAGGGAGGTGGTGATGAACTTGGAGTCTCTCTCCTGGTTCGTGGTGGCTCATTGTGCAGTCCAGTCCGCGGAGAGAGCTTGCATGTCCTCTCTCTATCCAGCGGTGAGTGCTCTCTCATTTCTTCCCAGGTTGGCTGGCTCCTCTGGCTGATGGCATGTTGAGATTCAAGGGCCAGTGGCAGCGAGGGCTTCTGATCCAGAGGGGACCACTCTAGAGGCCAGGCCACCAGTACCATGGGCCAGTGTGTCACCAAGTGCAAGAATCCCTCATCAACCCTGGGCAGCAAGAATGGAGACCGTGACCCCAGCAGCAAGTCACACAACAGGCGAGGTGCAGGCCACCGCGAGGAACAGCCACCAGCCTGTGGCAAGCCAGGTGGGGATATCCTCGTCAATGGGACCAAGAAGGCAGAGGCTGCCACAGAGGCCTGCCAGCTGCCCACGTCCTCGGGAGATGCTGGAAGGGAGCCCAAGTCCTGTGCCGAGGAGTCTTCCTTGCAGAGGTTGGAGGAACTGTTCAGGCGCTACAAGGATGAGCGGGAGGATGCAATTTTGGAGGAAGGCATGGAGCGCTTTTGCAATGACCTCTGTGTTGACCCCACGGAATTTCGAGTGCTGCTCTTGGCTTGGAAGTTCCAGGCTGCTACCATGTGCAAATTCACCAGGTTAGTCACCAGTACTTTTCCAGGTGAGCAGAGGAGGGAGCGCACCTGGGGCAGTGGTCCATTAGGGCAGAACTGGGTTGGCTTCATAGAGTTTGGGTCTTTATTTCTCTGTCAGATTTCTCTAAAGCTGTTCAGCCTCTGAATAACTGGGCACTGAACAGGGCATAATCCATGCTGAGCCCTGTTGCCACATCGCAGCCCAGCCTCACTGCTGCTACAGAACCTCTGCTCCCTCTTGTCATCCACTCCCTTCCTCCCTCTCTACTGCTCTGCACCTGGCGTGCCAGGCACTGGAAGTGCCTCTTGGATGTGCCTCTCACTGCATGAGGCAAGTAGCCCCTTCTCTCCCTCCAGCAGTGTTTAGCTGGCCCGGGAGCAAGCAGTAGTTGGCACCTCATGGTCATACATCTCCATGGAGGGTGTTTTGGGGGGAGGGCATGGCAGGATTACCCCAAGGTGTGGTTTGCAAAGTGCTGGGGGTGAATAAGAATTTGCTTTGAGAACTCCTCCTGTAATTTCTAGCCCTGGGGTAGATTACCCAGCAGACCTCAGAGGCCTTTTCTCTTTAGTGGATGCAGCAGTCTCTGAGATGGTGATCATTGTGGACCATATTGTGAGCTGAAGGTGTTATACAGAAGTTCAGAATACATACACAATTTGTGTTTCTTAAGAGGAAATTTTGATCACTGGTGGGAGTTACCCAGGTTCATCCAAAATCTTTGGTCCCTTGTCAGTCACCAAGAATATTCCAAAAACAGCCCACAGAGAATCAGGAGAGCACGAGGGGCCCCTCGGAAGAGAGTGAAGCACAGCCCCTGTTGCAGAATGGGGAGCAGGGCATTGGGCTTTGGGAAGATGAATAAATGAACCGATAGGCAGGCACTGTTAGAAGCTGTTGACATATTATCTTGTCCTCACCCCCACCCGGAAGAGTGACGTGGTAGTCTCAGCGCTTCCGAGGTGGAGGAGTCGAATTCCCACCCAGCCCCCCAGCTGCATGGTGCTATCTCCACGCTATTGCCTCACAGGAAATGATTCTCGTTTACAGTGACTAATTGTGTCCCTACTTCCTGTTGCAGGAAGGAGTTTTTTGATGGCTGCAAAGCAATAAGTGCAGACAGCATTGATGGGATCTGTGCACGGTTCCCCAGCCTCTTGACCGAAGCCAAACAAGAGGACAAATTCAAGGATCTGTACCGGTTTACATTTCAGTTTGGCCTGGACTCTGAAGAAGGGCAGCGGTCACTGCATCGGGAAATAGCCATTGCCCTGTGGAAGCTAGTCTTTACCCAGAACAACCCGCCAGTGTTGGACCAGTGGCTACACTTCCTAACAGAGAACCCTTCGGGGGTCAAGGGCATCTCCAGGGACACTTGGAATATGTTTCTTAACTTCACTCAGGTGATTGGCCCCGACCTCAGCAACTACAGCGAAGATGAAGCCTGGCCTAGTCTCTTCGATACCTTTGTGGAGTGGGAGATGGAGCGGAGGAAGAGGGAAGGGGCTGGGGGTGGTGCGCACAGCTCGGGGCCCTTGGGCTTGTGTCCCCAGGAGCAGACTTAGTGCTCTGTCCCGGGGCTGCGCTGCCCTGGAGCCAGCCAAGGAATGGACCTTTCTGGAAATTACCGAAGATCCGGATATTTTCTACTTTACACCTTTCTCTGCCTTGTATCTGAAAGGGCTCTAAAATGCTGTATCATGTTTTAGGCACTTTCTTCACTTTTTGGTTATTTTGGTTATTTCCTTTATTTGGGGGGGTCCCCCAAAATATTTGAACCTGGCTACATGTTATGTATCTTTTTTTTAAGCCTTCAGATAGAATAAGCCTGCCATTTCTTGCACAAATAGATTGTTTGTGGGGGAGGGCGCCAAGCGGGGGGCTGGAGGTCAGCTGAGCTAACATTAGACACCAGTGCCAGATCTGCTGTGCATCCTGTTTCAGGGCAGATCTGTGCTGTGTGTGGTGCTGTTTACATGGTTGAATTGCGGTTGTGATAATTTTTAAAGATTTACACGGAGTTGACTAGCAGTGTTAACTGTTAACCACGTTGCATTAATTCCCTGTGAGTTAAAGCCCTTGCAGAGCCAGGACCAGCCAAATATGTCCTCTGGTGACAACCCCGCCCAGCTAATTTATCCGAACCCTCTCTCCGCACTTCTTGCTCATCCCTCTGACGCATTGCATTTCATGCCGTGTCCCACCAGCACGTGGCCCCTGCCAGTCAAGTGAGCGGTGTTCTAGAGCAGCCCCGCAACCAGAGCATCGAGGGCAGAGAAAGCAGCGCTACCTCAGCTTGGCTGGAAGCAGTCTTTGATAGGTGTTTTTCTTTATGAAATTTTCTGTATTTTCATGTTGTAAGTGGAAATACTTTTTTTTTTTTCTTTTTTCATTTGCCTTGGAGCCAAAGTTTCTGTTCCTGGTGGTCGGAAACTGCCTGCCAGCCACCGGACTTGAAGAAAAACTGTGGTATGGAGCTCTGCTTGAATACTTTCTTAAAAAATGTTGAGTATCATCAGCTTACTTGTCTGGCAAGTGCAGAAGCCTGGGGCTGGCCTGAACTCTGCCAAATGTAGAGTGTATTTAATAGTAAACGTGTGCCCTTCCCTTCTTGCTGCGCCGTGTCGTCGCTCACCCCGGGCGTTATTTATTATCTGTGTTGATGTCAGGCTCATTGGGGTGATGTGATGACTGTTTAGGTTTACATTACCCTTTTCTCCTTCCCCTCCCCAAATATGTATATGTACATATATAAGATATGTATATATTTTACCTATCTAAAATATATATGTACACATATATGTATCTATATTCCCGTTTGCCTGCTAAAACTGGCCCTAGAGGAGGGAGAGGAGGGCCAGGGAACATCAGGATGGAGGCTTCTGAATCTGAGTGTGGACCATTTTCACTAAAGAGAAGATGAATTGTCTCAGCTCTTTCCTCACAAGAGGGAGGCCCAGTTCCCCAGACTCCTGTGCTCACTTCCCGAGGCCAGCTTTGGACATGCTGCCCAGGAGCTGACTGTCCTACCTCGCTTCAGTGGAGGGCTTGTCCTTTTCCCCTTGAACCATGTCCTCCGAGCCTGTGCTGAAGGGTGGCGGCAGGAACTTTGGAACAGATGGAAAAGGGAATCTTTTAAATAAACGTATAAAACACTTATATTTTTGAGGTAACGAGTTTGTCCGTGGAGCGTTTGGCGTGTTCTCCCTGGCTGCCTCATCTCCCTTCAGGCACATTTCTCAGCCTGGCAGCAAGTGCTTGTTCCGAGGTCCTTGACTCGCCTTACGGATTCAGACTCCCGTCTTGACAGATGGTTATCTGAGGAGTTAATGCTGTCGATGTTTTTCTGAAATTGACATTGACAGGGAATGTCACTGGGAGTTTGATGTTCGTAGCCTCTCTAGAGGGTGGATGGGGAACTTGAAAGTCAGCCACAGCCATCAGCAAAAAGCTGGAGAGGGTGGGGTCTCAGGCCAGGTGTCTGTCTGCCTTCATTTAGCATGACACAAGATCCTTGTATAGTTTCTAGGGACCCCAGCTGGTTCTGTGGGTTCAGTGGTAGTCAGCATGCCCAAACTGAGTTCTTAGAGAGACCACCTTCTCATCCAACGTCTGCACCCTCCTGGTTTTCCCAATTCTGAATTGGGTAGGGGAGGGGGCAGGTGCCCCTAGCCAGTGCACAGGAGAGGGAGGCCCAGGGTCCTGAGGACCCGGAGGACTGCCCCCCTCCCCAGCCTACAAGAAGGCATTCCCTGTGTTAGGTGGACTAGAGTGAGCGGGTTTTGCTTTTAATTGTTCATCTTCCCTAGGCCCACACAACCATTTTTAAAAGTTTTCAATTATATTTTCAATGATAATTATTACAAAAATGCAAATGAGAACCAGAAAAGGGCGCAGACAGGGAGGGACTTCCAAGTTCCCTCCGAGTTGACGTCCCTGACCAAAGTTCTGTGGTGGCTCAGCTGGTGCTGGACCCTGGTGCCCACAGGAAGCGGGCTTGCTGCAGAAGGACCCACGGTGGGCGTGCAAGGTTTTGTTATGCTTCTGGGAAATGAAACACCCCTTTCTCTTACCCTAGAAATAGGTTGCAACTTAGCAGGAATGATGTGGAAGAGGCCAAATGCAGGCCCCTTAGCCAAGCCAGGGGACCCTTCCCTCTAACAGCGCAGGGTGTGGAGAGGGCAGGATGCGGATGCCATTTTGAAAACAGGCAAATATCTGAGGGTGACTACAAACTGAATTATTGTGTTGGCAAATGCGTTGGTTTTGGCGAATGGTTTTGTGAGCTTCTGTGCTCACAATTAACAATTAGAAAGCTATATGGGATGGTGTTGCGTTATTGAGTTGCTCTTCCCCATCCCTGCCAATTTGAATATATCGTTAACCCCACCTCCTGTAATGACACTGATAGGCTTCAGCTGGCTGCCTCAGCAGTGCCCCCTCCCTCATCCATGCTGAATGGACCCACTTGTATGAGTTGGTTCCAAGACTCCATACTGAATTTTGGTAAGAAAAATCTAGAGCTGAGTGAAGATCCAAATTTCAACCAAGCTCCCAGGCCTGAGGAAATCAGTTGAAAATGTACAAGGCATTGTTTTCAATATTAAAAGGGTTAAGCCACACAGTATTAGTTGGTCTTTGAAACAGTACCGGTCGCCCAGGGGCTGGAGCCCGCAGAGTGTGGGACTCCACCGTTCAGGTGGTCTCATATATTAGCCTAGGCCACATTGTGTTAAATAGAGGTGGAAAGTTACTGGGATAAGGACTTGGGTCTAAAAGCTTAAAAACTAAAGCAGATCTGCCTTTAGCACTGTATGTATGCTATAGGAGTGTCTTCAGTGCAGTGCAGCCCAGAAGGAGACGCAGTCACACAATTCCAAAGCGAGGCTGGAGGGGGTGCTACCAGGCTGGCTTTGTTAGCTGCCTGTGTTTCCATTTTCCTGGTCTCTGGTTAGTGAGGACTTAACCGTCTTGGTAACGGACGCCAGGTGAAAGTACTCTTGCAAAGTCATCACATACTGATCTGTCAAGTGTTCATTGGGACGCATTTGAGGACATGTGAAATTGACCCCTTACTCCAGTCTGTTTTTCTGCATGGTACTGAGGGGTTCCCACCCCTCCCTGCAGTTGATTCCTATGGGAAGCTGTAATTGTGGCATTTATTTAGTGTAACATGGACTGGCCTGCGTGTCAGTGAGGCTGTAGCGGTGTTTTCCTTATTGAGGGACAGAACAGATGCTTGAATTCTGGTTCAGCAACCAAGATGGTTCCGATGGCTTTGAGTGGCCATCAGGTGCTGCTTCAGATCAGGTGCTGGGCATCACCTCCTCCCACTCCTCTCGGAAGCTCAGCCTGCTCACACTTCCCGCTTCCACTGCCCGCTCCCTCCCCACTGCCAGCACAGGTCTTGGATATTGCCAAAGGAAGCCGTTCAGCTCCTGGGTTCCCCCAGCACACATTTATTCTGGGAGAAGTGTCTTCCCTCTGACCTGGTCCCAGCCCAGAGTCTGGGATTAATTGCTCATACCCGTTGCACTAATGAATGATTCTAGGTTTCAAAGGGGGAATTTGAAGCAGTAGGCAAAGGGGGCTTGGGTGAGTTGGTCCTACAGACACCCTGCCTTACCCTGCTGAGGTGATGAGTCCACTACTCACATGACCCTCCACCTTTGTGGATTCCTCTTGGTTTGTGATCAGTGTTTCTTAAGATTGTACAAACTTGTTGACTGAACTCAATACTTTTGTTTGTATTCTCTGCACTGTTATGCTCTCCAAATGGCCCACTGAATATTTTTATTAACTTGTTACACACATTTTTTGTCTTTATCTAATTATTTCTTTTGATGGTCTTTTATTTGGAAGGTTACCTGCTGTTGCGTTTAATAAATTTGTTTACTTGATTGATAATTCTGGGAAAAAAAAAACAAAACAGTGACTTTATTCTTGGGCAAGATTTACCCTGTAGTAAATCTTCCAACATGATATTGGATAGCAGTTCCTATGCTTTGGAAAGTCCAGATAGTATAGGACCCAGACTCTCCCAGTCACCAAGCTTAATTGCCTTTGGGGTCCCAGTACTTTAGGCAAAAGCAAACGAGCCCTCACAGGGCCACTCCCTAAATAAGTGTGAGCTCAGCAAATGGCGTGGATTCCCATGAGGAATAGGAAGTAAGTGTGAGCTCTGTGCTGAATGGGTGGCAACCCTCTCAGGTTGGCAGTGATTAAGGCAAAGGAGACAAGCTGAGCTGTCATGTGCTGCTGCTGGGTCACCTTTGTCAGGTGAGTGAAATCAGTTTCCTTTTTCTTATCTGTAAAATCAGAAGACTGTTATTTCCATTAGAGTGTTAGGATTTACGAAGTGTGTATAAAGCACCTAAGATGTGTAAGTTTAAGGTTTCCAAAAGGATGTCAGGTGAGTCTCCAGAGACTAGGCGAGGGGTAGGCATGGCACACATGCCCTTTCGCAGGCCCCTGCCCCTCTTCTAGCCCGACTTCCCTCTCTGCCAAATTTGGGGGAGATGGAAGGCTTAGACTAACATGGTTCCTGATGGCCCCATCTGGCTCTGACATAGGAGTCTGATTAGAGTGGGCTACTCATGACCTTTAGCCTCCTTTCCTTGTGCTTTCTGTCTAGTTACTGTTTATATTCAGGGAAGCGATTGGCCAGCCACCTCGCTTCAATTGAGGCCCTATTGGCCTTCCCAAAGATTGCCAGCCTCATGCCGATATCTCCTAAAAGTAAGTGAAGTGCACTGGTGGGATGAGATGTGCTTCGCCTTTTCCTTCCTGGTGGGAAGGGCCCGGGAGTCATGGCCGTATCCTCTCCAGCCAAGAAGAGGGTTATAAAGTTTTCTCAGTGCGCTGGAATTCTTTCCTCCAGGTTGAGTTTGGAAGGAAATCTAGAGGGTGATTTTTCCCCTCACTTGAAAAGTAAACCTCCAGAACATGTACTTATTCCATTCTTGGGCTCCTGTCTTCTGCACGAGCCCCCCTTCGCCCCCTCCCTCCCACACACACAACAGGCCTTACAAATTGAGGTGTGGGGAATAACAAAGGGAAGAATTAAGTGCTTGTACAGAGCCCAGAGCTATTCAAAGTGTTGTTGCTGAAATACAAGTTTCAGTTCAGTGGTGGCAAGCAGCTGTGCATACAGTTATCAGACGAGCTTAACTGCAGTGGACTGTGTCTAGCAAGAAAGGTAGGCCTACTGCAGTAGCGCTGAGAGGCCGTCAGAGTCACCTGCACACTGGCCGCGTCCCTCCTCAGTCCAGCCAAAGCAAGGCCTGGGTTGGCTCTGGAAGCCATTCTCTAGCTCTAGGTCCAGAAGGGTTGGTCTGCCAGGGAAGGAAAGGAAAGGAAAGGAAAGGCCAGGAGCCAGGCCAACCCCTCCATTTCCTTTGCTTTGCTCTGACTCCTGAGGATGCCTGTCTTCTGAAAGCCATGGCCCTTACCTGGGTTTAACTTTAGAAAGGTCTAGTGGAATATGGCAGCAGTGCCGTCAGCAGCCAAGCATCTAAAGATAGTGTTTTGTAATCCCCATGTTGATGGGGACTCTCCATGGGCCCTGCCTGTGTTTATTTTGGGAGGTGCTACTGAAATTGCTAGTAAATTAAAATATGAAGCTACAGAATAATGTGGAACTAGTGTACGACAAGACAAGAAAAATATGACACTGGCTCTTATATACGTGGACTTACATAATAAAGGAGGCATTGTCTTTTAATGGGTAAGTAAAGATAGGGAATTGGGTAAAATCTAAATATTTGGGGAAAAGTTACCACAGCCAGGAGGAATAAAGATATATACCATGGTAAGTTTAACCATTAAAAATACATATACTTGCTAGTGGATATTAAATTGATCTTTGTGTCAAGACTTTCTCAGCAAAATAAGGAAAGAAGAGATCATAAAAGAACAAACTTCTAAAACTTAAAAAAAACAAATTGGAAACATTTCTGCAATTGACAAATAGACACAATCCATAAGACCTTAAAAATTCAGTATGGAAAAGTACTTCACTAAAACATGGGCAAAGGATATTGATAACTCACTGAAGAAAAACAATTAGCCAAAAAGCTTCTGGAAAAAATCGTAGATTCCTATCTGAAGGGTACAAAAAAAAACAGAAAGTAAGCCTATAATGAAAAACCATTTTTGGCTTATCAAATTGGCAAATATTTGAAACAAATCCATGAAAAACTTTTCTGGGATCAAAAAAACCTTAAGTGTTCCTACTCTAACCCAATCATTTCACTTATAGGAAATTTTCACAATACAGTATGTGCCAAAGATGCAGGTGCGAGGATGTAAGCTGGCAGCCTCACTCGGGAACCACTTCAGTGGCAATAGGGAATGGTTAGCAATGGGCGCACATCAAGATGCTAGAATATTGGCAGCTATTAACAACTCTGCTTTTGAATGATGGAAAAGTATGACAAAATGGTAAAATAGTGACAGTCAACTCTGGTGGGACTAGATGTGATTTTAACTTGTCTGTTTTTTTCAAGTCTTTGTTATTCCTTATAATAGGGAAGAGGTTATTTACAAAAAGGAGGGCAAAGGGAAAGGGAGCTGACCATGGCCGAGTGCCCTGAACGACCCCACTATGGTGAGGAGGCCAGAAGAGGTCTATAAAAGCCCTTGGAATTGCTCTCCCACACCGCCCCCCCCCCCCCCCCACGAGGCGATGTTTCTCCAGCAGCCACCTTGGCAGCTCTGCATCGCTGTCTGGAGGGTGTGGGAGGGAAAGCACACAGATGCACTTAGGAATGGAATATGTGTTTTGCCTGGCTTCCAAAAGGTGGGAGTGTCCGTGAAAGAGTGTGTACAGACTAGGGCCCCAGAGGTCTGTGTCCTGCCCATTGCTGCAGAGTTCTGAAGATGGGGCCCATGAGGGACCTCCAGTCCCACCCATCCAGAAGGAAATTGCCTTGCCACTTCCAGGCTAGTCCTAGGAGCAAAGGGAGCTCTAACATGCTGTGTGATCTTACACGTGGAAGAGGATCCTCAGTATAATGTCACTTACAATGTGGGCTTTCCATAATTTTTAAAGTATTAATGTCCCATTTTAAAAGTGAGGAAACTGAGGTTCAGAGAGGGAAAATAATTCATATAGGACACTATTCTGTCAACTTCCACTAACGATCTTTACATTTTTACAATAATCCTTGAAAGTAAAGACTTTTTCATTTTATGAGGAAATGACGAAATGGACTCACACGAGGTTGAGTGACTCGCTCAGGAGTGTAGCTGAGGCCACTCCAGGCCTGTCCATACCCAAAGGCAGACACTCGAGTCCCCCCAGGACTAGATTCTTAAGAGGTGCGCAGCGGCCCAGCTCCCACCACTTTGGAGGCCAGCGGGGCAGGAGCCCAGCAGAGCTGCTGGCTTTGGTTGCAGGGAGGCTGCCACTGTGCCTGGGGAACCTGCCTCTCCAAGGAGCTTCAAGTTGCAGTGTCCCAACCCAAATCCAGCTCTTCAGTTCGGGCTCCCGGCTCCCAGCTTTCAGGGACCTGAGAAGTTACATGTAAAGGGTGAAACACTGCCTCAAATGCCCAAACTTGACAGTTAATATTGAATAGAATTTTTTCTAATTATAAAAGCACTATATTGATGCTACACACAGAAACACTTTGGTAAAACCTAATCTGCCAGTCCCATAACCAGAGATAAATACTGTGATAATCTTGCTATATAGTCTGCCCAGTTTTTGTTCCAAGCCTATGCATGTTCTTCTACATACAGACTCTTCTCTAACCTCCATACTTCATACAACATGTATGTGAATGCATGCTCTCACCTTCACAGCAGTCCTGTGAGATCTGGATCATCACCCCAAGCACTGAGATGAGGTTAGACAACAGATTCACAGGAAAGCGGGTTTGGGTTGAGCAGCCTGGTCTGGAGGTGTGCTGCGCTTCTGGCAGGAATGCACCATCAAACTAAAGATTTTTACTCAGCACAGGAAACCATCCCCATGGGAGAACATATGTGCCAATGACATAGCTGACAAGGGGCTAGTAGACAAAATTCATAAAAACCTTATAAAACTCAACACCAAAATAAACAAAAAATGGGCAAAGACAGGAATAGACTTCTCCAAAAAGAACATACAGATAGATGGTCAACAGACATAAGATACTCAACGTCCTTAATCGGAGAGATGCAAATTAAGACCACGATGAGATACCACCTCACAATGGCTTCCATCAACAAGTCAGCAAGCCAGTGCTGGCAAGGATGCAGGAAAGGGAGCCCTCGTGCACTGCGGGCGAGAGTGCAGACGGGTGCAGCTGTGGAAAGCATATGGAGTGACAGAGACTCCTCAATATAATGGACTAATTCGGGTGAGGAGGTGTCCGTTAAAGCAGAAAGTAGGTTTTCAGAATGCGTATGTTAAAAAATTGGCCAATTAACCTGTTTTTACTTACGTAAACACATTTGAGTAATTAAAATTATGTATAAAACATTTTCTATATGTATTACTGTATTTTTTTTTTTAAATCCTCACTTGAGGGTATTTTTCCATTGATTTTTAGAGAGAGTGGAAGAGAGAGGGAAAGACAGAGAAATATCGATGTGAGAGAAACACCGATGTGAGAGAAACACATCAATTGGTTGCCTCCTGCAGAGCCCCGACCCGGGCCCAGGCCAGGGAGGAGCCTGCAACCGAGGTACTTGCCCTTGACCGGAATTGAACCTGGGACCCTTTGGTCCGCAAGCCGACACTCTATCCACTGAGCCAAACCGGCCAGAGCTGTGTTACTATAATTTTAAATTTACACTGAATAGGTCTAGTAACTGCACGCATTCACCAGTCACCACAAGTGAACAAATGTGCGGCTGGGGCATGGCCTAGCGCACCTGGGAACATAGCCTGCACATGACAACAGAGCAATCACCACACACAGTGTGGTGTGATCACATGCTAATCATTCGCTGGATGTCGTTTACGAGTGGTGACTTGGATTTAAATACGTAGACTGTAGTTGTAGATATGTAGTATCTATCAATCCTCAACTGTGCATGTAAACCCCTTTTCGCATTTCCACCATTTTTTCATTTCTGTGTCCTGCTTGTCTCCAGAGTTAGGATCCCAGGATTCATAAGAAATAAAAACAATGTTTACAAGCTAAGAGGGAAAACAGAGACCCCAATTTTTCAAAATGGATTAAATACGACACTATATGCTAACATATGAGAATTTTGTCAGGATAATATTATAAAACAAACCTACGCCGAAGTAGCGTTGGCTAAGAACTTTAGCTAAATCTTCTGCCTGCTCTCTGACATAGCAGTGATGTGTCCATACCATGTGGAGGCATCCCGAGGAGCAAAGGACCAGAAGGAGAAGCAACCTGTGCTAAAGGGAGCAGCCAGTGGCTGGGGAGGAGGGTGCAAGGCTCCCGATGCAAGGCAAGTGAACAGGCACGTGCACTCGGCAAGCTGAGTCCTGCCCAGGGGCTTCCGCTCTGAGATGCAGCAGCGGGCGAGTGCTCCAGCCGTCCCTGCACACCCTTGAGTTTGGTCCTGTGATTCCTGAGAAGCTTTCCATAAAAAAAGGAATGGACAGGCTAGGAGATGAACAAGTTTTCTTCCCTGGAAAGTCATTTCAAAAGAATATTTTTTAAAAATTAGTATATGCTCACTTGTAGAAAGGTTAATAAGCAAGAAAGAAATTAAAAATTAACCCTAGTCCCACCATCTGGAGATCATCACTTTACATCTTAGTAAGTATCCTTTCCTATTTTTTATTATATTTACTTATAGTTCCTTTTTATAAAAAGGCAGTCATGACGCATATGCTACTTTCTGGTGATGGCCGAATAGCTCAATTGATGAGAACATCATTCCAGATACACCAAGGTTGTTGCAGGTTCGATCCCAGGCCGGGCATTCATTCAATCAATGAACGCATAAATAAGTGGAACAAAGAGGTGTTTCTCTGTCTTTCTCTCTCTCAAATCAATACATTAAAACAAACAAAATTGCCCTGGTCAGAGCATTCTCCTATGAGAGTGAACCAGCGATCTTTTCTGTCTAAGAAAGGAGCTTGCTACCATCTTAGGTCCCACCATTTTGACATGACCTCAGACCCTCAGGGGGCCGACATCTTAGGCTGTCTTACCCCGCCCTGTCCTCTGAGTTAGCCAATCACACAATAATGGGGACCCGAGATCTGAGCCCTGACCAATCAAGTCAGAGATCAGAGTGAGGAGCAGGGCAGACCCGGTCAGGAAATAAAACCCTACCGGACTTTCTGTTCAGGTGCGTTCCTCATCACTTCCAGCTGGAACAGCACCCTCCTGCGCAGGAGTCAATTTACCTTGCCAATCCAGTTCTGAGTGTTTGTCTCATTCCTGCGACATCGTTGAGAGCACTTCTAACAGTCCCAATGATACACCAAGGTTGTGGGTTTGATCCCCGGTCAGGGCACACAAGAAAAAAAATCATAATAATGCATATGCTACTTTATAACATGATTTTATCACTTGCCATATATCTTAAACAAGTTTTTGCATCAATAAACCTATTTCAGCACATCCTTTTAAAACAGCGGTTCTCAACCTGTGGGTCGCGACCCCTTTGGGCAGGGGTCCTCAAACTTTTTAAACAGGGGGCCAGTTCACTGTCCCTCAGACGGTTGGAGGGCCGGACTATAGTTTAAAAAAAAACTATGAACAAATTCCTATGCACACTGCACATATCTTATTTTGAAGTAAAAAAAACAAAACGGGAACAAATATAATATTTAAAATGAAGAACAAGTAAAGTTAAATCAACAAAGTTACCAGTATTTCAATGGGAACTATGGGCCTGCTTTTGGCTAATGAGATGGTCAATGTCCGGTTCCATATTTGTCACTGCTAGTCGTAACAAGTGATGCAAGTGTGCATCAGTTAGTCTAGATCTGGTTGGAGATTTCAGATGTTTCATTCTGGAAAAAGTCTGTTCACAGACATAAGTGCTGCCAAAGATGGTTGCCATTTTGAGTGCATGGTTCCTGAGATTAGGCTATGTCTCAGAGGGGAGAGATGCATAGAAATTAGGAAGGCTGCTTGACTTGAATGCATCTTTCAGAGAGTCACAATTCTGCAGTTCAGCCAGTTCCATTTGGTAAATTGTATCCACATTTTCAATGTCAGTAGAAAATGGGTTACGGAAAAGCTGTATGTCCTATTCATGGAGATGAAGCTCTTTAAATCTAAATTGGAACTCCTTTTGCAACTTTTCCAGTGAATCCACACATGTTTTGTTTGGGAATGCAACCAATGGTTTTTCTGCTAACAGATTTTGAGTTGTGGGGAGATGGCAGAAATTTTCCTCCTTCACTTGTTTGATGAGGAGGCCTAATTTTACTTCAAATGCTTTCACATGTGATTGCATATCACAGATGAGCTTCCCCTTTCCTTGAAGTTGCACATTGAAACTGTTGAGTAGCTCTGTTAATCTGTCAGAAAGGCAAGGTGCCATTTCCATTCTGCATCATTGAGCTCTGGTACTTCTTTGTTTTTTGAAAGCAGAAAAGCTGTAATCTGTGGAAGTAAGTCATAGAAATGTTTCAAAACTCTACCTCGACTCAGCCAATGGACTTCTGTGTGGTACAGAACATCTTCATAGGCAACATTTAGCTCAGACAGAAATTCCTGAAATTGTCTATGGTTTAGTGCATTAGCTCTAATGAAGTTAACACAAGATACCACAATTTTCATAACAGTGTCCCACTTCAGTGATTTACTACACAGCACTTGTTGGTGGATGAGGCAGTGTATGGCTATTGGATGAGAATGGTTATGTTTGTCCATCTCTTGGTTAATGCGAGCAATTACTCCTTTCTTAGACCCCACCATGCTAGGAGCACCATCAGTTGTCACACCATCTTAGGTCCAGCTCCAAACCATTCACAGTCTGGCAAACCTTTTCATAGATATCCTCTCCTGTAGTTGTTCCTTTGATGCTTTGCAGTGCAGCAAGCTCTTCTGTGACTTCGAAATAGTCATTTGTCCCACGAATAAAAATTAGAAGTTGTGCAGAATCACGAACATCATTACTTTCGTCGAGTGCCAAGGAAAAATAGGAAAGTATTTTTGTGGAGTTTTGCAAATGCTGATGCAAACTGTCTCCCATTTCTTCAATCCTTCGTGTAATTGTAGGTCCTGAAAGACTCACTGTACTAAATAAATCGGCCTTCTCTGGACACATCTCTTTGGCAACAGAAAGAAGGCATTCTTTAATAAATTCTCCCTCCACAAATGGTCTGCCAGTGCATGCTATTAGCTTGGCAACTTGAAAACTTGCTCACAGTGATGAAATATCTAGCTGCTTCTGCTTCACAAAAGTATTTTGCTGAGTTGTCAATGTATTTTTCAGTTTTAATATTTTATCTTTTCTCACTTCTCCGACCAAACAATCATATTTATCTTTATGTTGAGTTTGATAGTGTCGACGCAGATTGCATTCTTTGAACACAGACACTATATTCTGGCATATCAAACACACAGCTCTTTCCTTGTACTGCATGAAAAAGTAATCATAAGTCCACTGTTCTTTGAATATCCTACACTCCGAGTCAATTTTTCTCTTTCTTGATATCATTGTTTCCTAGGGATTCCAAATTGCTATTAGTAAAATACCAATATATATATACAGTGCTACAAAAACAATATACCAGCAATAACTTTGCCCACACAGAGACATATAGTCTGCACTGCCCATCAATGCAGTCTGATCAGTGTCCATCAATGCAGCCTTGCCAGTCCACATCATTTCAGCCTCACCAGTGCCCATATTGGTGGAACTCCGCTTTTACCTCAGGCTCACACTGGTGCGGTGCGGGAACCGGCACGATTACAGAGACGATTCCTCCACCACCTTTCCAGTTCACACTGCCCTGTGCGAACCACACTGCGATCTGTGAACTTGCATAGGAATCTGATCGCATGGGTGAGAAGACCCATGCAATCAGATTCCACTGCAGGAGAAAAGAAGGCATGTATGCCTTTTTTCTTCCAAATCTAATGCGAGTTCAGCCATACAAGCATATGGCTGAACTCGCACTGCTCAGAAATCACAACAGTGTGAACCGGGGCTTACACAGCACACAACATACAACATCATACACAACTGAATAGCAATCAAAATATAAATGCACTTACTGTCAATTAAATTGGGTTTCCTACTCCTCGGCTGTCTGCAGAGCCGGATTAAGTTCCCATGGGGCCCTAGGCAGATTACCAGTTTGGGGCCCCCATGCAATAACACTGAGCACTGACCATTTGCGATAACACTGACCGCTGACAATTTGCATTAATACTGAGCGCTGACCATTTGCATTAACACTGAGCACTTACAACTATCATTACCACTGAGCACTATTTGCATTACCTCTGAGCACTAACAATTTGCATTAGCACTGAGCGCTATTTGTGTTATCACTGTGATGCAACCCCCTTAGAAACCACCCCCAACCAACTAACCAACTTTAAAAAAAAAAGGCTCTCCTAACTTCAAAAAAAAGGCGCCCCCTATCTGCAAAAAAAAAAGGACCTCCTAACTTCAGAAATAAAAGGCCCCCCTTAACCGCAAAAAAAAGGCCCTACTAACTGCAAAATAAAAAAAAAAATAGACCTCCTAACTTCAAAAAAAAATAAATCCTAACTTGTTCTTACCTCGGTCCTCAGGCAGCAGCAGGCTCTGCATGGGCAAGCTCGTGACTCTGACTGGACCGATCACACCTGAGACTGAGAGGCGGAGTCGAGAGACAGAGAGAAGGAGGGGAGTTGGAGAGTGCGCTGCACATTCCACACATGCGCACTGCGGGCCCAGGACGAGTCGGCTACTAAGCAGGACAGGCAGCAGAGGCAAAAACACCCGGTGGGCCGGATAAATGTCCTTGGCGGGCCGTAGTTTGAGGACCCCTGCCTTTGGGGGTCGAACAACCCTTTCACAGAGGTCGCCTAAGACATCCTGCATACCAGATATTTACATTACAATTCATAACAGTAGCAAAATTACAGTTATGAAGTAGCAACGAAAATAATTTTATGTTTGGGGGTCACCACAACATAAGGAGGAACTGTTATTAAAGGGACGCGGCATTAGGAAGGTTGAGAACCACTGTTTTAAAAGGTTATAGAATACTCCATTATATGGATATTAACATATTTTATTTAATCCCCTACTTTTCAGATATTCCCTGATTTTGCACTTCTGTGACAAACATGTTTACAAATCTATGATTATTTCCTATGAATGCTGTCTAATTTTCCTGTCTGTTAACAGTCTTTTTTTAGATTTTATTGATTTTTAGAAAGGGAGAAAGAGAGAGAAAGAAAAACATATTTGCTGTTCCACTATACTTATGTATTCATTGGTTGATTCTTGGTATGTGCCCTGACCAGGGATCAAACCCGCAACCCCAGCACATTGGGGTGACGCTCCAACCAACTGAGCTGTTGGCCAGGGCCTAGGATAGTCTTTGTCATCATGATGGCCTCTTGGTGCCTCATAAGCATAAATCTATAGCTGCAGCTGCAATGGGCAGAAGGAGGAATGTCTCACTGGCTTTCTCTGCCTAATCGCTGTATTGTATACATGCTATTGAAGTTACATGCTAAACTCTGAAAAAATAAAGATTTTTTTTTTAGCTTCAAATTTGTTATGAAAACACTTGGTTTTGTTTTGGCTTTTGAGGTCAGGTCAGACTAACCTCTTAGGTCATATGAATGCCCAATGGCGCTTTACAGATTTTCCAGATGAGGTCTTATCAGAAAGCAAAGCTCCAGCTGTTTGGCAGTTGCTAGGTAATGGTTACAACTGGGAAATTCTATGACAAGGAAGGTTGCTTCTGTTGAAGTGAGGTCACAGGAAGATTAGAGAGCAAGAAGGGTAATGGCGCTAGACGCTGGCACTGTGCAATTTCAGGGTGCAAATCTGCAGTTGTGGTGCCCCAGGCTTTTCGTTGATAACATATAAGTAGATCAGACCTAATGACAGAGAAGCTACAGGCTTTTCTGTGAAGTCTCATTCCACTCTAGTCTGACAGCTCTAGGGAAAGCTAAAGGGAAGGTGAAAATTACCCAGGGAGGTAGTTCAAAATCTTTTGGTCAGGAGCTATGACACGGCTGTTACTCAGGCTGTCAGCTGCCATCGCCCCTCATCTACTGGGGTCCCTGTGACAACAGCAGTCTCTTGCTGACCCGAGGATCCATTCTGAATGACATTAAAGGTAGGCAGGCTGCTGAACTTTATACTTAAGGTGACCAACACAGTACAATTTCTCTGGGAAGGATGTGCTTAAGGAAGATGAATGGAAATAATAACATCAATCATAATTGTACCATTTATTGAATGTATACTACATCCCAGTATTCTATTAAGTACCACTAATACATTATTATTTATTAGTACTAAGCCATTGTGTATATACCAATTATCCTTTGTAGTAGTCTCTATTGTCATCCCCCTCCAGAGGGAAAAGCGGAGGCTGAGGTCAGGGAATTTGTCCAAGATGACAGCCACTAACAAGCAAAGCCAGGGTACACACCGTGATACGAGACTCCAAAACTTTAGCTCTTAGCCACGCTGTTAAGAACTGAGAAACTGTCCTCTGCACACTATGTGACAGGTGGCAATGTCATGGAAGGGTGGCTTACTAATTAGAAAAAGTAAAACACAAGGGAGCTTAAGCAGGGAAATCCTACTTCTGATCCTAAATGTACAAAACTAAGCCTAACTGATTATAACTGAGGCACAGTCTTCAAGGCAACAACAAACACTTGGTCAAAAGACAGGAGTAATGTACAAAGGTTTCATTAACATAGCAACTAGAGGAAAGTTATGCGATATTTAGTCTTCATCCTAGAGCATAGATCTACATTTTCTAAAAGGTAAGTGAAAGGATCTGCTTTCAGTTATTGAAAATTATCCTGGAACCAAATGCACTGGTTCACTGGTGCATTCGACTCAAGATATCATAGACTAGACCCCAGTTTGCAATACTCCAGTTGAAGTACTTACCATATCACAGTCAAGTCCAAAGAGAGGACGGACTTTTGTCCGTTACAGAACCATTACATTTGGTAGGTACAAAGTTTGCACACTCAGGAAAACCTAGGAGGAAAGGGAATAAAATATTGCCTTTAGAACCAGAGAAGGTAAATATCATTAGACTCATCTTGGGAAAACTGAAATAACACATTTGCTGGACACCTTCTTTAAGTGAGACACTTGAAATACCTACATAGAGTATATAAAAGGCTAATATGCTAAGTATCCAACTGTCCAACCAGTCACTATGATGCACACTGACCACCAGGAGGCAGATGCTCAATGCAGGAGCTGCCGAGCTGCAGTGATTTGGCAGCGGCGTTTCTCGGGTGATGCACCCCGAAACCAGAGAGGAGGGAGCCCGATTCCTCGCAGGGCTGCGTGATTCCACCTTCAGCCAAGGGTTATGTTGTTGCTGGGGCACTGTCGGCCCTGAATCTGGTTTACTGTACACTTGCATTTGCATTCCACACCCTGTACAACAGCAACTTTGCAGAGTGCCCTCTCGCACTCCGGGACCCCTTGGGGGATGTTGGAGAGCTGGTTTCAGCCTGATCCCTGCAGGCCAAGCTGAGGGACCCTACCTGCCGGAGGGAACTCACTCACTCTGCAGATGCCCTCTGAGCCATGGCACCACCCCAGGTGCAGCCAGCTGGGGAGGGACCACGGGAGGTTGGTTCCAGGGTGTGTCCGGCCCATCTTGCCCAGTCAGCCACCTTTTAATTCATTTCCTTTCAAACAAATCTGTGCTTCCGGCCACTATTAGATTAAATAAGAGACTATCTGTCTTCAAGTTTTTCTCTACTGACTTTCAGATTCTGGGAGAATAATGTAGGTTGCTGATGTAGGAAAGACAGGGCCTAGACTTCCTGACAGTTACCAAGTAACAATTCTTCCTCCTATTAGAAAAGAGATTAAAACTAAATTATGGCTAAATCCAAAGTCACTAGACCATTTCCAAGGGAGGATGAATAAAGCATGCAAATGACTGGATGTGGCATTTTTCTTTTCTAAACAAAGCAAGAAAAAGTGGGCATGAGATTCTATACTAGTAGAGATCTAAAAGGATTTCATGATAAGCAAAAGGTTTATGTAATATTCACCAGTGCACCCTGCACCCAACTCTACCCTGGAAATCTCTCTGAGATCTCTGTCTAGAAATGTGCTTCCATTTTCTGAAATCATAGCCTGAAAACTTCCTACAGAGAAGTTCAGCCATGGGCCTAGGCTGAACTGTTGTATACCCTAAATCAATAAAAGGCAGGCAGCATTGTCTCCTTCCCTGCTTGCTGGGCTGGAGACAGGGGCACCGGGGTGCACACCTGCCCCACCCCCATCCCCCACCCCCCACCTCATGGAAATCCTATGGTATATAAATCATTTTACAGAGAGCTTTTTCACTTAAATAAATTTACCTTAAAAGGAAATTTGTTTCCAGAATATTTAAAGATCTCTAATAACTCAATAATAAACAGCCCAATTAAAAAAATGGACACAGGCCAGGCTATGTAGCTCAGAGGTTTAGCATCCTCCCATGAACCAATGGGTCATTCTTTTGATTCCCGGTCAGGGCACATGCCCGGGTTGCAGGCTTGATCCCCCGTAGGGGCATGTAGGAGGCAGCCAATCAATGTTTCTCTCTCATTGATGTTTCTATCTCTCTATTCCTCTCCCTAAAAATCAAAAGAAAAACAATTTTTTTTTAAACAGACACAGGATCTGAAAAGATATGCAAATGGCCAATAAGCAGAGGAAAAGATAGATGGTCAACATCATCAGTCATCAGAGAAATGCATTGTTGTTTCTATCTCTTTATCCCTCTCCCTAAAAAATCAATAAAATTAAAAAATATTTTTAGAAAATGGACAGAGGCCCAGCTGTGTCTCCATGGTTGAACTTCGACCTATGAACCAGGAGGTCACGGTTCGATTCCCAGTCAGGGCACATGCCCAGGATGCAGCCTCAATCCCCAGTTGGGGGGTGTGCAGGAGGCAGCCAATCAATGATTCTCTCACCACTGATGTTTCTATCTCTCTCTCCCTCTCCCTTCCTCTCTGAAATCAATAAAGAAATATATATTTTTTTAAAATGGACACAGGATCTGAAAAGATATGCAAATGGCCAATAAGCAGAGGAAAAGATACATGGTTAACATCATTAGTCATCAGAGAACTGCAAATCAAAACCACAATGATACTACTTCACACCCACTACAAAGAGTGTAATAAAAAAGACAGAGAATAACAAGTGTTGTTAAGAATGTGCAGAAATTGCAGCCCTCATACACTGCTGGTGGGAGTGTGAAACAGTGCAGCTGCTTTGGAGAATAGTCTGGTAGTTCCTCAAAAGGTTAAACACAGAGTTACCCCATGTCCCAGCAGTGCCACTCCTAGGTATATTATATACCCAAGAAAAATGAAAACATGTCCAAACAAAAACTAGTACCTAAATGTTCACAGCAGCATTACTCACTCATAAGAGCCAAAAAGTGGAAACAGGGAGTGGAGGGGAGGGGGGATAAAGACATATATGTAACACCTTAATCAATAAAGAAATTAAAAAAAAGATGTCCATACTACCCAAAAAAAAACAAAAAACAAACAAAAAAACAAAAAGTGGAAACAACCTAAATGTCCATCAACTGATGAATAAATAAATCAAATGTGTTATATTCATACATCAGCTAGAATTAGAATGAAAATAAATGAAATACTGATACATGTTACAATATGGATGAACCTTGAAACTTCATGTTAAATGAAAAAAGCCAGTCACAAAAGACCATGACTCCATTTACATGAAATGTTCACAGGAGGTAAATCTAGATAGAAAATAGATTAGTGTGACTAGGGCTAAGGGCATTGTGGGAGAAACAATAGTATGGGGTTTCTTTGGGGGTGATAAAAGTGTCCTAAAATTGAGTGTGGTGGTGGCTATAAAACTCTGTAAAAACATAGTAAAAACTATTGAACTGGGTACTTTTTTTTTTTTTTAACTGTATACTTTAAATGGGTGAGTTGTATGGTAGGTTAATTATACTTCAATAGAGCTGTTTTATTTAAAAAAACACAGAAATTTAACATCACTGTTGTGATTAAGAGGTAATAAAATAAAATGAACCCTGGCCAGTGTTGCTCAATGGATAGAGTGTTGGCCTGTGCATCAAAGGGTCTTGGGTTCGATTCCTGGTCATAGGAACCTACCTGGGTTGCAGGTTCAATCCCCAGCAGGTGCAGTAGGCAACCAATCGATGTGTCTCTCTCACATCTATGTTTTTCTCTCTCTCTCGATCTCCCTTACTTTTACTCTCTCTGTCAATGGAAAAAATATCCTCGGGTGAGGATTAACAAAATTTAAAAAAAAGAAATCAAATCGCTTTTATTCAATTCTTGCTACATAATCGACCAAGGCTGAGCCCAGACCTGTTCTATTCATTGAAGAAAATGGAGGTGGGAGCGGGGGGCGATTAGAAGTACTGGAGAAGTGTTAAAGACATACTGACTTTTTAATATACAAAGAAGAAATGAAAGAAAACTGAAAAAAGGAATAACTTTCAGATTAAATATTTAAATGCTATTTAAGGTCATGTTCATGTACTACGTCAATTCAGCACTTTACCAACCATGGCACACATCCTGCACTTTAGGAAATGTTTCAATTCCCCATTAACAGAAGATAGAACAAGTCACTTGGAAAGCAGCCCATCAAAAAAGAACTTTCAACAGTAATGTTTTTAAATAAACTGCTAGATATTCTTACATTGTTACCAACATCAGATTAGATCTAAACCAACCTTGTACTGGAAAGTGAAATCTTTTCACTTCCTCCTTGGTGAGCAGGCGCCGGGTCAAGCCCATTTCCTTAGAGCCGTACTTTTGAATGATGGGGTAATTCTGCAGGTTCATGCTGACTTTTTAACTGGCAGAAGGTAAAGACCCTGAAACGAGAAGGACATTTGAATGTATTCCATTCCATTTGTGTTTAAGAGATCTCAGAGGACATGGCTCTTTATGTTGTGAAGGGTAAGTATGGAGAAAATCAAAAGATGTGCAAGACCCAAGCCCAGCTTTTAAGGAGCTTGCACTCTAATACAATTATAGGAACACAAGAGAAAACAAGTTCCAAACAATGTATAATAACAACAGCTACAAACAGAAAAGGAGGAGAACACACTGGCTGGGGTGGTCAGAGATGGTTCAAGAGAAAAAAAGATTAGTTGGGTCTTGAAGGAAGAATTCATATAATTGGTATATCAGACCCATCCATTACAGTGCCTGTCACTCCGAACAGCCCATTCTAGCAAAAGCTACTCCATCCTTAGCCACTTACTAAAGCACCAGCCTAGCTTAGGAGGGACCCATCTATAAACTGGCCAATGACGTGCTTGCCAAGACATGTTCAAAAGTGACAATGGCAGCTAAGCTAGTCAGATTGCTTGCTTCCAGAATTGAACCAGGAAAGACAGAAAACTGACCAGTTAGAAGAATACAGAAAAGAGAAGCAGCCCTAAGAGGAAGAGCGAGCAGCTCCTCACTAGAGGCATTTCAGACTCCAGATGGCTTCCTAGCCACAGGTTTCCTTCAAGCAATGCCCCTCTCACTTAAGGTGGCCTGGATGAGTTTCTGGTCCTTGCAAACAAAAAAGCTAGTCTCCTAAGTAGAAAGAGGCAGTCCAGGTCAGACAGAAATACACAGAGCGCCGCTGGTAAGGCAGTGACTAGACTAGTTGGGGAAAAACAAAAAGTCTGTGTAGGAGAGCAGTACAGGCAACAAGCTGGGAGAGGAGGGTGAGGTAAATTGTAGGCCACTGTGAATGTCTGGCTCAAGAGTGTGCACTTTAGGCCATCATTCAATACGTAATGGAGAACAAAAGACAGTTCCTGAGAAGGGAAGTAGCATAACCAAACCATATTTTCAGAAAGATCAATCTCAGAGGTATGCAAAAAATGGAGCAGGGAGATAAATGAGAAAAGGTCTAGATTAGGATGGTGGAAGGGATGGAGGAAAAGGAATATATGGAAGAAACATTACACAAGAAAAACTGGTAGAGCACAGTGACAGAAAAATTCAATTTAGTGAACAAAATACTAAAAACGACTCAGTGCTTATGTGCCCTTGACTAGAATCAAACCTGGGACCCTTCAGTCCCCAGGCCAACGCTTATCCACTGAGCCAAACCAGCCAGGGCTCAATAAAAAACATTTTAAACAACGGGTGAGGATAAGGACTATGGAGAAAAGTAAAGGAGGGAAAGAAGGAGACAGAGTTGTGGGGCAGGAAAAGGATTACTGTTGTACTATAATGATCAGGTTAAGTCTCTCTTATAAGCTGACATCTGAACAGAGATTCAGAGGAGCAAAGGGAAGGAGCCATGCAGACTGGGTATGGGGAGCTAAAAGAAAAGCAGTCCTTAAATTAAAGACTGGTGTCTTGCCCCACCAGTGTGGGTCAGTGTTGAGCATTGACCTATGAACCAGGAGGTCACAGTTCAATTCCTGGTCAGGACACATGCCCGGTTGCAGCTTGATCCCCAGTGTAGGGCATGCAGGAGGCAGCCAATCAATAATTCTCTCTCATCACTGATGTTTCTATCTCCCTCTCCCTCTCCCTTCCTCTTTGAAATATATATACATACATATACATATACATATACATATACATATACATATACATATACATATACATATACACACACACACACACACACACACACACACACACACACACTGATGTCTTAAGAGGAAAGGGGATTGGAAGATGGGAGCCTTATTTGGGGATGAGGAAAATGCTTTTAGCTGTGTTATGATTGAGGAATATCCAAGTAGCAACATCCATTAGGCTATAAAAAATGCAGGCCTGGAATCTGGGACAGCAGGCCTAGAGATAAAAATATAGGATTATCCACAGAAGAGTGTATGGAATCTTGGAAAGAATAGATGGATATTCCAAAAGAAGATCAGAGAGCTATAGACGATACCTTGGGAACTTTGCTATTTAGGATGAGAAAACAAAGCAAAATCTTTAAGGGGACAGAGAAATAGCCATAAACCTCTGACTCCTCAATGCCTACATAATAAACTCCAAAGTCCTCCCATGGCCTTTACAACCTATAGGACATGGCTTTAACCTACCCCTCAAGCCTTATCTCTCACCATTCCCTCCTTATTCCATCACTACCCCTATTGAATCATCCCAAACATCTACAGTCATATCAAATTTATTTTTCCTGATATCTTTTGTTTTACAACTCGCCATTTTTACATAAGCTTTGAATCTCATGACTACTCTGTGATTTACTCAAAAATGTTTATAATACAGTTCAAGTTTAAGCAAACACAGCTCCAAGTCAGATAAGGGCATCTACTAGACAGGAAAGTAATGGACGGGTAGGAAATTAGGTGCCTTGGAGACAGAGGGTCATAGGAAGCACAGTCCTGGAGGAGAGGGGAAGCGATCGCTGGTTATTCCTCACCGCTTTTCGACATCCATTGAGTGCAACTATTCAACTACTTTGGAAAACAGAAAAAGCATCACTGAACAATACGTACCTTACTATGTGTAATGAAGGCTGATAAGTGCTATTCCATTCTATTCCACCACTCACCTCCTTCCCTCCCCAAAAACAGGTTAGCTATAATTTACTCATGGGACACCTCCCACAGTTTGAAAAGCATTGCTATCATGGACATTTTGTCTTTTAGCTGGCCAGCATCTAAACCTCCTGCTTATTCTCCACTGTGAGGAACAGTGTCCCTTAGGCAGAAGGTGGCCTTTATGTCAGTCAAAGCAAGATCTTCCTTCCCATCTGTACTCTGGGAGGTACAAAGACCCAGTGACAGTTTAAAAAGTATTCACAGTAATTCGTAAGAGTCGAATGTCAGTGATAACCAGAGAAAGCCTTAACTCTAACGTAACCAGATGGTTCTGAGGCATTAAATGCTAGCTGTGATTTCTGCTATCTAATCTCCCTGGATATTGCCCATTTTTCCCTTTAAAAAATTGCTTCCTGCTTAAATTAGTTAGAATTTAGTTTTGGTGCTTGCAAGAATAAAAATGACTGATAAAGCTACTCAATATCTTTTAGAATGAACAAATCAACACAGAGTCAGCGCCATACCTGTGACTTGTCTTGGACAGATCCCCAGAGGTTCGTTTCTTCTGCAGCCCAATGATATCAGCTAGAAAATCAGATGATGGAAAAGACAAGCGGAATTTGTGCAAATAACGTAACAGGTTTTTACAAAAATACTTGAAACAGTCAAAATACCATCAAAAACTTGGTCTTTCATTTCACTGTCAGCTCAGTGCTAGAGAAGGTCTGGAACTTAATTGCTTGCACTGTAAAAGGAGGACTATTTCCTTAATGCATAAAAGTAACTAGGGAGCTGAGTTTACATTTATCCCACCCCAGAAATTTTCTTTGCTTCTATACGTTGCAAATAAGACAAACACTACAGAAATGTATAACTTTAAAAAATCCCTTATGTTTTTCAAAGCACTCCCAAATCTATTACTTCAGTGGACAGCATGCCAGGTAAGTTAGAACAGATGACAGCAAAGCAAAGCGGCTGAGAGCTCCAGCCTCAGGCTCCCCTGGGCTGAAATTCCAGCTCCACCACTTGCTGTAATTTGGATAAGTCATTCAGTTTCCCTCTGTATAAAATGGAAATAAAATATCTGTCTCTTACAGGGCTACTATGAGAACTAAAGATGATGCACGCAGCATGATTAATGTAGGGCTGAGCACATAGGTAGTGTTCAAGAAATGAAGCACAAAAGAAAATGGAGACCCAAGGAGATTAAATTAGGCTTCACCAACTGAAGTGCCCTCAAGGGTCAATAGATGAGACAGTCCAATAGAAACTGGTGGCAGCTGTGGGAGAATGGAGAGCACACATCTCCTGTAAAGATGACAGCTGCTATTCAGCTCCAGATCCTGTTCTAAGGGGGCCCAATCTTGTGATGTTGTCAAGAGATACAAATTTTACGTAAATTTTACAATTTTTGAAAACACCACAGCCCAAATAAAATAAGACAAAATCAACCTGGGAATTATAGACCACAATCTGGGAATAAAAGTTTTGCCTAGATTATCATAGACAAACCCAACCTCCAAATGAGATTTCTGCATCTTAGTCTTTTTCATTTTCCACAACTCTTTCACTTTTCCAATCAGGTCACCCAGGAGCACGGGTTTGGGACATGTGCACTAATGCCGGGTGGGAGGCCCTGATTCAGTATAAAGTTTTGTTAACTTACATGTCTGAATGCCTTTCAGAGAAATCCAAACTCCAAGTAGAACCGGGAAAAGTGTAGCTGACTCAGTCCCTGCAGTACAAAAACGACGTTGTTCAGGTGGTTTTGGTAAAAAAGCTGGCACCAACTGTTGAAAAATCAAGCCAACACAGCTAAGAGTGATACCATCAAGTCAGTTACAGGCATACAGAAGGGAAGTGTGGAAAAAAGCAGTGAGCAACAGCTAATGGAGTTTATCATCACTCACTGACTGCCTGGAAATTAAAAACTGCTGTTACTGCCCAGAATTCAAATACAGACCTCTTGAGTTAATTATTTATTACATTCAAATTAAATACAATAGCATGTGAAAAGCAATGTAAAGTAGGCCCTCAGGTTACGTCGGAGATCCGTTCCTATGGCACGAAGTAACACAATTTTCGCCATAAGTCGGAACCCACCTACATAAGCACCTACGTAACTCACATGGAGCACATACACAACAGTAATGAAGTGAAACAGTAAAAAAAATGTAAAAGAAAGATAACAATTCCTGATCTTCACTTGTGGTAAATAAATAATAAAAAACATAAAGCACATATGTACATACATCGAAATGACGCAACTTTTTTTTTTTATAAAAAAACTAGAGGCCTGGTGCACGACATTCATGCACTGGGGGGGCGGGCTGTCCCTCAGCCTGGCCTGCGTCCTCTCGCAGGGAGAAGGCCTAAGTCTAAGTTGGCAGGTGGGCATCCCCCAAAGGGTCCTTAGAACTGCAGCAGAGGTGAGGGAGGCTCCCGCCACCGCCGCTGCGCTCACCAGCCCTGAGCCCGGCTTCTGGCTGAGCGGCACACCCCCATGGGAGCACACTGACCATCAGGGGGCAGCTCCTGCATTGAGCGTCTGCCCCCTGGTGGTCAGTGCCCATCATAGCAACTGGTCAATCGATTTGCATATTAGCCTTCTATTATTTTATTATATAGGGTGGGAGATGGCGACGTAACCATAAAATGACGTACATCGAGTCCAACGTAACCTGAGAACTGCCTGTATTCAAATCCAAAATTCTGTTAAAATGTGTTTCAAATCTTAAATTCAAATTTGTTTTAAATAGGAACCAATCTCAAGATCCCAACCTGGCTGAGCAGTTCTTCCTAGGCTCAAGAAAGCTGGTTTTGGACAAATTGACAGACCAGTGACAATACTTGTTAATGCAGAAGATGGCTTTTGGGGTATCTAACCAACCTCCCCCAGACAGAGGTGCACATTTGAAAATCTCTCTATTGATTGGTACATATAAAAAAGCAACTTTCATTACACATTTAATAACGGCATTAATGATATCAGAAGAGTAAATTCTCTTTGCACTTTCAATGTAAAAGGAGGAAAAAAGATTGGGATTCTTAACATATGATCATGTTATTTCACTTTTTTTCTTTTCTAATTTAATTTTTAAATTTTCAATTATAGTTGATATTCAATAGAGGCCCGGTGCATGAAATTTGTGCATGGGGGGAAGGGGGTGTCCCTCAGCCTGGCCTGCACCCTCTCACAATCCAGGACCTCTCAGGTAGGGTCCCTAGGCCTGGGCGGCAACCAGGGCCTATTGGGGCTTTCCTTCCCCTGGCTGCCAGTAGCTGGCCCCACCCCTGCTGCTGCCACTGCTTGCCACCTGTGTGGCGCTACTCTCTCGCACCCCCGCCACCAGTCGCCTCCCTCTGTGGGCGACAGGCGTGGAGTGCGATCGCTTGGCTGGCCTGAGCTGCCCTCTGAGGGGCGATTGCTGGCCGGCCCCGCACACCCGCCACAGCATCGCTGACCAGTGGCCCGGGCCTCCCTCTGTGGCCACCAGCCGGGAGGCCCTGCCCACCCGCCACAGTGCCGCCAACCGGTAGCCTGGGTCTCCCTCTTTGGAGCGATGGATGGGGGGGCTCTGTGATCGATCGCCCAGCAGAAGGAGGCCCCGCCCACCTGGCCGAGGCTCCACGATTGATCAATTGCCGCACAGAGGGTGGCCTGGGCCTCCCTCTTTAGGACGATCCCCCCTCCCCACCCCAATCCATCGCCCCGCTGGCTGGTGGCCTGGGCCTCCCGCTGCGGGGCAATCATGGGGTGAAGATGGGGCCCCCTGACCAATCATATCACACCCACCTTGGCTGGCCTGGTGCCAGTGCATGTCACAGCATGGTAGTCCGGAAGGTCATCCGGATGGTCGTTCTGCTTTTCGGTCGATTTGCATATTATGCTTTTATTATTATAGATATTAATTGTAGGTATAAACATAGTGGTTAGATATTTATGTAATTTATGGAGTGATCCCCCCAATAATTATAGTACCCACCTGGCACTACACATAGTTATTACAATACTAGAGGCCCGGTGCACAAAAATTCATGCACTTGGGGGGGGCCTCAGCCCGGCCTGCGCCGTCTGGGGATGTCTGACTGACAGCTTAGGCCTGCTCCCTGCAGCCTAAGCCACAGTCAGACATCCTTAGCACTGCCACGGAGGTGGGAGAGGCTCTGCCACCGCTGCTGTGCTCACCAGCCGTCAGCCTGGCTTGTGGTTGAGTGGCGCTCCCCCTATGGGAGCGCACTGACCACCAGGGGGCAGCTCTGGCCCCGCTGCCGCCAGTGGCCTCCCTCTGCAGGAGGCAACCGGCAGACTGATCGGGGGACGGCACTGGCTGGAGAGCAGTTGCCCCCCGCCATTGCCCCTCCACCGCCACCAGTTGCCGCTGTCCCTGATCACCATTCCCTCCCTCTGTCCGCTGGCACCCACCCTGGCTGGCCTGGTACCGCATTCTCACCAGCCCTGCCCTCCGCCGAACAGCTGTTCCACTGTTTGGTTGATTTGCATATTAGGCTTTTATTATAAAGGATTAACTACATTCTGTAGGCTGTACTTTACATCCCCATGACTATTTTGTAACTACCAATTTGTACCTCTTAATCCTTCACATTTTTCACCCATCTCCACACCCCCCCCCCCCTGGCAACTATCAGTTTGTTCTCTGTATCTGTAAGTCGTTTGTTTTGTTTGTTCATTTATTTGGTTCTTTAGATTCCACATATAAGTGAGATCATAGAGTATTTGTCATTCTGACTTACTTAGCATAATGCCTTCTAGGTCCATCCATGTTGTTGTAAATGGCAAGATATCCTTCCCTTTTTTGGCAGCATAATATTCTATTGTATTCATATGCGTCATATGTTTTAAAATCATTGATCCATTGATGGACACCTGGGCTGCTTCCCTATCTTGGCTCTTGTAAATAATGCTGAGATGCAAATATCTTTTCAAATTATTGTTTAATTTCCTTCAGATAAAAAACCAGAAGTGGGATTGCTGGGTTTTATGGTAGTTCCATTTTTAACTGTTTTTTGAGGAACCTCCATAGTCTTTACCACAGAAGCTGCACCAATTTATAATCCATCAACAGTGCAAGAAGAGGGATCCCTTTTCTCCACATTCTTGCCAACACTTGTTTATGATCATGTTATTTCAACTGGGTCTCCACTGGGGGTTACAAGCCAAAATACCTATAGCCACCAGACAGGTACTGTCAACCAGGGAAGCTGGCCAGGTGGGACACTGAAGTTTGCACATGCCCCATCCAAAGGGGGAGGCCACTATTCAGCTGTGACAAACTATTGCTGTGTGTAAATACAGGGACAGTTGCAAATCTCTGAGTTTTTGATGAAGTCAAAATTCTGAATCTTTATAAAGGAACTAGAGGCCCAGTGCATGAATTCGTGCATGGGTGGGGTCCAGCTGGCCCGCCCCGATGGTGGTCATCAGAGCCAGACTAGCGGGGGGAGGGGACGCGGGAGGTTGGCCGGCTGGACCTGCCCCCGATTGGGGTGGGGGAGCTGATCGGGGCTGGGTCAGCCAGGGTGGGGGGCCAGTTGGAGGCAGGGCCGACCAGGGGGAGGGGCCATGGGAGGTTAGGGTGGGGGGCAATCGGGGCCCTGACTGGGTTGGTTGGCTGCCGCAGTGCATTTCATAGTGACTGGACATTCTGTCATTCCAGTTGCTTTTTTTTAAATAAATCTTTATTGTTCAGATTATTACAGGTGTTCCTCTTTTTTTTCCCCCATAGCTCCCCTCCACCTGATTCCCCACCCCACCCCATGCCGTTACCCCCCGCCACTGTCTTCATCCATAGGTGTTAAGATATTTGTCCAATCTCTTCCCGCACACCTCACACCCCCTTCCCCCTGAGAATTGTCAGTCCACTCCCTTTCTATGTCCCTGATTCTATTATATTCACCAGTCCATTCCGTTATTCAGATTTTTTATTCACTTGATTTTTAGATTCACTTGTTGGTAGGTATGTATTTGATGTCATTTTGTTGTTCATAATTTTCATCTTTACCTTTTTCTTCTTCTTCCTCTTCTTAAAGAATACCCTTCAGCATTTCATGTAATCCTGGTTTGGTGGTGATGAACTCCTTTAGCTTTTTCTTGTCTGTGAGGCTCTTTATCTGACCTTCAACTCTGAATGATAGCTTTGCTGGGTAGAGTAATCTTGGTTGTAGGTTCTTGCTGTTCATCACTTTGAATATTTCTTGCCACTCCCTTCTGGCCTGCATAGTTTCTGCCGAGAAATCAGCTGACAGTCGTATGGGTACTCCCTTGTAGGTAACTAACCGTTTTTCTCTTGCTGCTTTTAATATTCTTTGTCTTTTGCCCTTGGCATTTTAATTATGATGTGTCTTGGTGTGGTCCTCTTTGGATTCCTCTTGTATGGGGTTCTGTGCGTTTCCTGAACTTGTAAGTCTATTTCTTTCACCAGGTAGGGAAAGTTTTCTGTCATTATTTCTTCTAATAGGTTTTCAATATTTTGCTCTTTCTTCTTCTGGCACCCCAAAAATTCGGATGTTGGTACGCTTAAAGTTGTCCCAGAGGCTCCTTACACTATCTTCATATTTTTGGATTCTTTTTTCTTTTTGTTTTTCTGGTTGGGTGTTTTTTGTTTCCTCATATTTCAGATTTTTGGTTTGATTCTTGGGGTACGTTGATCTATAGTTGAGTTTCTGTATATTCTTTATTTTAGACAGTGTATGCTTAATTTCTGACTGGTCCTTTTCCATTTTTTTGGCATTCTCATTAAGATCCTTAAAGGTCTCACTAAGTTCCTCAGCGGTTTTTAGAAGATTCTTGAGTAACCTTATAAATATGGTTCTGAACTCTAGGTCATCCAGTAGTTTGCTTTCCTCCATTTCTTTCAATCATGACATGTTTCTTTGTCTCCGCATTTTGCTGCTTCCCTGTGTTGATGGAGTGGCTTTGTGTGGTAGGTGACCTATAGGGGCCAGTAGCTCAGCCTCCCCAATCACCTGAGGTGGACACTCTTGGTACATCCCTTTGTGGGCTGAGTGCAAAGTCTTGGTGTAGTTAAGCCTTGATTGCTGTTGGTACACTGGGAGGAATTGACCTCCAGGCCAATTGGCTGTGAGGACCTGCTGTGTCTATAATGGAAGAACTGCTGTGCTGGAGACACGCTTATGGTGCAGGACTTGTTTCAGTGGGGCTTTGGTGCTCACTGAGTCTGCCTCTTGAATGTGTCACTTATGGATGTGAGGAGTTGAAATCTGGTGTCTCACACTGACCACTAGGTACACTGGCTTCTGGATCTCCAATGGGGTGCAGGTCAGCTACTGTCTGAGGCCACCCAGCAGGAGCAAAAGCGAGAACTACAGTTTTCTCCTCTTTGCTTGGGGTTTGGAGGTTTTGGAGCTGTCTGACCCGGGCTGCAAGTTTGCTAGGTTAAGCTGCGATAGGGCAGGCCATTCACATGCTAAAGCCACTGCTTAGAGCTTGGGTGGGTTTGTAGGTTGTGTGGGGCGGGGTCTCAGGGTGTCACTAGGCTAGGGCGTGGCAAACAGCGATGGCTGCCAGTAAGCTGGCTCTGCGTCTCCGACCGTGACCCCGCGTCCCGTGCCCCAGCACAGTAAACAATTATTCCTGCGCGCAGCCCTGCAAGCAAGCCACCCTCACTTTCTGACCCCACGGCAGACAGTCCAGCTTCTCCCCGTAGGAGTTTGGGTTCCCCGCATCTCCCCAGAAACTGGAGTTAGGAGTAATCGGGAGCTTGTCTCCCTTCGGGTTGAAAAAAGCAGCGCTCCCAGTCGCCCGCCGCCAGCCCGATTCATGTGCCTCCGTACCTCAGCTTTTCAGCACTTGTGCACGTCTCAATGCTCTTTTCTCTTTCCTTCTAGTTGTAGAACTTCCACTCAGCCAGCTTTCCTGTGATTCTGGGTGATAGACGTTTTGTCTTTTAGTTGTAGTTTTGAAATTGTTGTGCAAGGCAGCAGTTTAGGTGTTTACCTACACCGCCATCTTGGATCCTCCTCTCTGCTTGTCTTTTATATATATATAGATTCCTAAATAAAACTGTAGACAACTATCATAAATTGTTTTTTAGGAAATTCTGTATGGCAAACAATGTCAATCAAGGCAGATATGACCTCTAGATACTGGTTTGAAACCTCAGTTCTATCCCCACCATTTAAGTTCATCTCAGACCTAGGTTTGGGAACACTGGATTTGCCCAGAACTGCGTACTTCAGCAATTCACATGAGCATACTTTCTGTAAAGATTAAATCAGGGCATATCAAATTATTATTATTATTGAGAACAGCAGCATAGGCAAATTATTAAAATATTATAGATTCTGGTGATTTTAACATATATCCAAACATGAGGGTTATAATTAATTGTAAAGGAAGGTCTAAAACCATAACCTGTGATATGACATTATTAATGGAATATTTAATAAACACTGATATAGAGCCTTAATTACAGGTATTTGGTTACATGCTAGCAGGTAGTAGAATGAATAAAACATGATTCATGTTTTCAAGGAGTCCATTGTACTAGGGAAAATGCAGAAATAGGTTAATTCCAATATAATGTGGGTAAATGCTATTATCTATATACTAGAGGCCCAGTGCAGGAAATTCGTGCATGGGTAGGGTCCCTAGTGGCTGCCGGCCAGGGCCTCCCTTCCCCTAGCTGTCTGCTGCTGCCATAAGCTGAGGCGGGGCCAGCCAGGGGGAGGGGCTGTGGGCAGTTGGCCGGCTGGCCTCACCCCCTGGTCAAACTTCCAGTCAAACTCCCGGTCGAAATCCCAGTCAAGGGGATAATTTGAATATTAGGCTTTTATTATATAGGCTATAAGAGACTAATATGCTAAGTGTCCAACCATCCACCAGTCACTATGATGTGCACTGACCACCAGGGGGCAGACGTTCAATGCAGGAGCTGCCGTGATGCACAAAGAGAAATGGCACTGTGGACCTGGCACCCACAAAGCAACACTTGGCTTCTCCCAAGTAGGCACAGGCCCTGCCACCACCCCAAAGCAACAGCCCACCAAATTGCAGCCAACGCCACAGAGACCCCATAGTGCAAAATGCAGCCCACAGTCCAGCCCTGCCCAGAAATGGTGGCCATGGGTGCCGGGTAATGAGTTCACATAGGAACGCCCAGCTTCCTCTCCCTATTGACGAGCCTCCTTACAATTTCTTCAGCCCAGGAACATGACTTGCTTTATAGCCAGGTGCAAACATTTCATTCCTTAACCAAATGTCTGTGAAGTGTTTTCCTGTGCCTCATCTCATTTGATCCTCACAGAGGTCCTGGAGTAGGTAGATAGGAGACTCAGTGGAATCCTATTTTCTTTTCATTAGCCAGAAAATGGAGATTTAGAAAGTTTAGAAACTTGACCCTACTGAAAAGAAGAAATGGTGGACCTTGAAAACAGCTTCAGGTTTTCTCACTGCACAGAATATAGTCAAACATTGCTGCAGTTAAATATTTTATCCTTTGTTCTCCCTGCGTGATCTGCAATAATAATCTGCTTCCTATTGATATTTACTGCTTGGTTGCTGATAATTACCTGAAAGAGAAGTTGGGGTGCTTCACTGGGCTGGAAAAGTTTAGCTACATCAGAAAGCAGGTCTAATTAAGCAAGTTTATTCTATATCTATAAAAGGCTAAGTTGACTCGCGCATGTGCGAAACATATAAAGCTCTCGCTGGCGCCAATCACACATGTGTGTTTCGATCTGTCATTGTTGATCGTGAATTTGGTTGACACTTCTATTATAGAAAAAGGGCGAATAGCGATATTGAAATATTTCTTCTAATTAACTGCCTTTCAATGTGCACGAATACATGCACCGGGCCACTAGTAAAGGATTAGGAGCCAAGAGGCGAATATGGGTTTATACAGTCACCTTGAGGGTTAAGAGTGTTTGGGGGAGGGGAGAAACCAAGATGGAGGCATAGGTAAGCACCTAAACTGCTGCCTCGCACAACAATTTCAAAACTACAACTAAAAGACAGAACGGACACCATCCAGAACCACAGGAAAGCTGGCTGAGTGAAAATTCTACAACTAGAAGGAAAGAGAAAAGCTCACAGAGAATTGGAGGTACGGCAAAGGGTCTTTGTGCACGCAGAGAGGAAGGGCGGCTGAGAGCCTGGCTGACTTTCTCTGGCGGAAGGGGGAAGGAAGCCCCCGACCGCACTGAACCCCAGTTCTGACTGCACTGAACCCCAGTCCCGGGCAAAACCCCGTGGACCCAGGCTCATACAGGGAGTGTCTGGTCTGTCAGGTAGAGAGAAAGGCACCCGGAGACTCGGAGACCCGGGGGAGACCCAGGGAAGCCCCAGCGTGCCAGTGTGCACAAAGGCTGCGGAGGTTGCCACAGGCTTTCCCTAGCAGAAGGGAGTCAGAAGCTCCTGACTGCACTGAGCCCCAGTTCTGACTGCACTGAACCCCAGTTCCAGGCGAGCCCCTGGGGACCCATGCTCTTACGGGGGGAATCTGGACTCTCGGGCGGAGACTCGGGAGCCGGGGAAGGCAAATGTCGGGAGGCGCGCGCATGCCAGTGCGCACAAAGGCTGCGCAGGTTGCCACAGGCTTTCCCTAGTGGGAGTCAGAAGCTCCTGACTGCACTGAGCCCCAGTTCTGACTGCACTGAACCCAAGTTCCAGGCGAACCCCTGGGGACCCACGCTCTTGTGGGGGGAGTCTGGACTCTCGGGCAGAGACTCGGGAGCCGGGGAAGGCAGAGGTCTCCGCGTGCATGCAAGGGCAAGGCTGCCAGGAAGCCAAGACTGTCTGCTCCGCCCTGAGACTCCACCCCATCCAAGCTGAGCACAGAGGCTATTGCAATTTGGCAAGTCTAATCCTATAAGGCTGTCTCCAGCACCGAACTTCTCCCAGCGTAGACACAGCTGATCCTTCCAGCCAACTGGCCTGGAGGTCAATTCCTCCCAGTGATACCAACAACAATCAAGACTTAACTACAACAAGGCTGTACACACAGTCCACAAAGGGGTGCACCAAGAGTGTCCACCTCAGGTTAACTGGGGAGGCCGAACCACTGGGCCATATAGGAAACCTAGCACACAAATCTACCCTACCAACTCAGGGAATCAGTGAAAATGCGGCGTCAAAGAAACAGATCACAAACTAAAGAAATGGAGGAAAACAAACGACTGGACATAGAATTCAAAACCACGGTTATAAGGCTTTTCAAGAATATCCTAGAAAAGGCCAATAAATATAACGAGACCCTCGAAGATATGAAAAACGACCAACTAGAAATTAAACATACACTGACTGAAATAAAAAATATTATACAGAGACCCAACAATAGACTAGAGGAACACAAGAATCAAGTCAAAGAATTGAAATACAAAGAAGCAAAAAACACTCAACCAAAAAAGCAAAAAGAAAAAAAAAATCCAAAAAGTTGAAGATAGTGTAAGAAGACTCTGGGACAACTTCAAGCGTACCAACATCAGAATTATGGGGGTGCCAGAAGAAGAGAGAGAGCAAGATACTGAAAACCTATTGGAAGAAATAATGACTGAAAACTTCTCCCACCTGGTGAAAGAAATAGACTTACAAGTCCAGGAAGCGCACAGAACCCCAAACAAAAGGAATCCAAAGAGGACCACACCAAGACACATCATACTTAAAATGCCAAGGGAAAAAGACAAAGAGAGAATATTAAAAGCAGCAAGAGAAAAACAGTTAATTACCTACAAGGGAGCACCCATACGATTGTCAGCTGATTTCTCAACAGAAACTATGCAGGCCAGACGGGAGTGGCAAGAAATTTTCAAAGTGATGAATAGCAAGAACCTACAACCAAGATTACTCTACCCAGCAAAGCTATCATTCAGAATTGAAGGGCAGATAAAGAGCTTCACAGATAAGAAAAAGCTAAAGGAGTTCATCACCACCAAACCAGGATTACATGAAATGCTGAAGGGTATTCTTTAAGAAGAGGAGGAAGAAGAAAAAAGTAAAGATAAAAATTATGAACAACAAATACATATCTATCAACAAGTGAACCTAAAAATCAAGTGAATTAAAAACCTGAGGAACAGAATAATCTGGTGAATATAATAGAATCAGGGGCATAGAAAGGGAGTGGATTGACAATTCTCAGGGGGAAAAGGGTATGGAGGGGTTCAGGAAGAGACTGGACAAAAATCATACACCTATGGATGAGGACAGTGGGGGGGAGGTAAGGGCAGAAGGTGGAGTGGAAACTGGGTGGAGGGGAGCTATGGGGGGAAAAAGGAGAAACAATTGTAATAATCTGAATAAAGATTTATTTTTTTAAAAAAAGAGTGTTTGGGGGACAGCTTCACTGAGATAAAAATAATGGGGTTGAGCCTTGAAAATAAAGTCAGCCAGGTAGAAGGAAACATTGTGTCTAACCATATAGTTTGGTTTGGCCAGAGCCAAGATTGCATGCTGCAGAGCAGTAGAGATATGACAGGAGAAAAGCAGGAGTCAGACCACAGAAGATCACATGGTCTAAGCTAAGGAGTTAGACTTTATCCTAGGGCAACAGGGAGTTCAATGACGCTCCACTCCTCCTTAAAAGAGCTCTGCACTTACATCTGGTTATTAAAATAGTACTGGCCTGGTTCACAAAATTCATGCATGGGTAGGGTCCCTAGGTCTGGCTGGTGATCAGGGCCGATCAGGGCCTTTCAGCTGCTGGCTGGGGCCTTCCTTCCCTGGCTGTCAGCTGCCGGCCAGGGCCTTTCTTTGTTCAGCGCTGCCCCCTGGTGGTCAGTGCACATCATAGCAAGTGATCAAACTCCCGGACTCCTGATTGAACTCCTCAGGGGACACTTTACATATTAGCCTTTTATATATATAAATATTGTGCTTATGAAAGAGTCAGATAATAGAGAAAGGTAAAATAGATGAAAGACAATCAATAAAAATAAAAGTCACCTGTCCTGTACTTGTACAACTCAAGAGATAATTACCACTTTCATTGTAATGAAGGAGGCAGCAGAGTATAGTGGTGAGGAGCTCACACCCTGGACTCAACAACCGGAGTTCAAATACCACTTTTACTATCTGGACAAGTGCCTTAACCTCCTTAAGATGCAGTTTCTTCAACTATATAGAGTTATTATAATTCTACCCCATGAGATTGGAAAATCAATGAGGTAGTGCAAGTACAATAGACTGAAGCTAGTGCCTAATAAACATCAGATATTATTATTGCTATTTTTCCCCAAGACTTTTTAATTTTAATAGTCCATTCTCTAAATTTACATAAAAATTTGTAATTTATCTGAAAAAAAAATCCCTATTGATGACACTGTTTTTTTTTTTAAATAATTATAAACAGTGTTATCAGTATCCTTGCGTAGATATCCTTGCACATCTATTTTCTTAGGATACATTCCTGGTCAAGATAAATATATATATATACTGTCAGTCGGACATCCCTTTCACAATCCAGGACTGCTGGCTCCCAACTGCTCACCTGCCTGCCTTCCTGATTGCCCCTAACTGCTTCTGCCTGGCAGCCTGCTCACCCCCTAACCACTCCCCTGCCAGCCTGTTTGCCCCTAACTGCCCTCCCCTGCCAGCCTGTTTGCCCCTAACTGCCCTCCCCTGCAGGCCCGGTTGCCCCCAACTGCCTCCCCTGCAGGCCTGGGTCCCCCCCAACTGCCCTTCCCTGCAGGCCCGGTTGCCCCCAACTTCCCTCCTCTGCTGGCCTGGTCACCCCTAACTGCCCTCCCCTGCAGGCTTGATTGCCCCAAACTGCCCTCCCTTGCTGGCCTGGCCCCTCCCAACTGCCCTCCCCTGCTGGCCTGATCGCCCACAACTGCCCTCCCTTGCAGACCTGGTCCCTCCCAACTGCCCTTCCCTGCTGGCCATATTGTGGCAGCCATCTTTGACCACATGTGGGCAGCCATCTTGTGTGTTGGAGTGATGGTCAACTGGCATATTACTCTTTTATTAGACAGGATTATATAGGATAGAGGCCTGGTGCATGGGTGGGGTCTGGCTGGTTTGCCCTGAAGGGTGTCCCGTATCAGGGTGGGGGTTCCCTTGGGGTGTGGGGTGGCCTGGGTGAGGGGCGTGTGGTGGTTTGCAGGCCAGCCATGTCCCCCGGCAACCCAAGCAGGGGCCCTGGGATCTGGGATTTATTTATCTTCTATAATTGAAACTTTGTAGCCTTGAGCAGAGCCAAGCCTCCTGCTTGCTCCGTGGCCACAGCCATTTTTGTTGGGATTTATTTATTTTCTATATTGAAACTTTGTAGCCTTGAGCAGAGACCAAGGCAGGCCAGGGCAAGTGGAAAGCTTGGCTTCCTCCATTGCCGGGGGCAACCGAAGCCTCCTGCTCTCTCCAGCTCCGTGGCTGCCGCCATTTTTGTTGGGATTTATTTATCTTCTATAATTGAAACTTTGTAGCCTTGAGCAGAGGCCTGGGCCCACCAGGGCAGGCGGAAAGCTTGGCTTCCTCCATTGCCGGGGAAACCCAAGCCTCCTGCTCTCTCCGTGGCTGCAGCCATCTTGGTTGGGTTAATTTGCATACTCGCTCCTGATTGGCTGGTGGGCGTGGCTTGTGGGTGTAGCGGAGGTGCGGTCAATTTGCATATTACTCTTTAATTAGATAGGATGACATTCTGACAAATATTACTAACTCCTAAAGGAATGTACCAATCCTAATATATAAAAAGCCAGGGGCCACCACAACCTAAACAACCAGATGGATGACCAAACAGCAGGCTGCGTGGGGTGACCAGGCTGGCAGGGGGGTTAGTGAGGGATGACCAAATGACTGAATAGCAGGCTGTGTGGGGTGACCAGGCCAGCAGGGAGGTTATTGAGGGACGACCAAATGACTGAACAGCAGGCTGCGTAGGGCGACCAGGCCAGCGGGGGAGGCAGTTGGGGGCAACCAGGCTGGCAGGGGCGGGCAGTTAGGGGCGATCAGGCAGGCAGGCAGGTGAGCAGTTAGGAGCCAGAGGTCCTAGATTGTGAGAGGGATGTCCGACTGCCGGTTTAGGCCCAATCCGGGATCAGGCCTAAACCGGCAGTCAGACATCTCCCGAGGGGTCCCGGATTAGAGAGGGTGCAGGCTGGGCTGAGGGGATCACCCCATCGTGCATAAATTTCGTGCATTGAGCCTCTAGTCCTATATAATAAAAGGCTAATATGCAAATAGACTGAATGGCAGAACAACTGAACAACTGGTCGCTCTGACATGCGCTGACTACCAGGGGGCGCGTGTGGAACATGGTGGGTATGGGCAGCAGAGCGCGAAGCATGGTGGGCATCGGCCATGGCGGGATGATGGAGCAGATGAGCAGGGGCACCAGACCAAGGCAGGATGCTAGTTGCTGATATCAGGACGAGCCTCTGGTGGTTACTGAAAATCTTTGCTCCCAAGCGCCGTGGTCCTGCCCAGCACTCACACCTGCTGCCGGTGCCAGCCCCACTCGCACCTGCTGCCGGTGCCAGAGTCGCCGCTTACACCCACTGCCAGCGCCGGAGCCTCCATTCGCACCCTCTGCCGGCGCCGGTCCCGCTCACACCCACTGCCGGTGCCCAGCACCGGTCCTGATCGCTCGGTGCCATCAGCAGGTGCAAGTGGCGGCTGCCAGCCCTGATTGCCCCTGAGGACTCCTCCATCTCCCCCTGCTCCTGAGGGGTAATCAGGGCAGCAGCTGCTGCTGGCACCCGCTGCTGGCGCCAGCCCCAATCGCTCCTCGCCATAGCAGGAGGGGCCAGGTGGGGCGCGGAGGATGGGCCAAAACCCGCCCCTGTGCCCATCACAGCCTCGCGGCCCACAGTTCCTTTCAAGGTGCACGAATTTGGGGCCCTAGTTTATATATATCAACCAAAAATGTGTGAAATTGATAGGTGGAACTGAGTGAGGTATGGGTTTATACAGTTGCCAAGCATAGGCTGTCAGAACCTGAGAAGGGTAAAGAGGACATCCTATAGGGCAGATGGTCCAGAATTGGGGTAGGCATGCAATACACACACAGGAAACCAATGTGGGGTGTCAAAGCCTGAACAGTATGAGGAGGGCATCCGTGCAGTGAGAAGGGAAGAGCAGTGACCTAGCATCAAGTCAGAAACTGTTTAGGGTAAAGGAAGACATCAATGCTGAGGGACCACAGTGGTATCACAGGATTCAGAGCCTGAACAGGGTGAGGGTGTTCATGTGAGAAGGATGAGGGTAGCAGCCTGTCACAGTAGTGATGAAGGTCTTCACACAGCAGGCTAACCTGGTATAAGGTGCAGAATGACTGAGCCCAGGCCAGATGCAGAGGGTGTGGGGTGTGGGGCAGTTGCAGCAATGGGGGACTAATCAAACATGTTGAAGATAATGGGAGTTAGGTTTCTCAGAGAAGGAAATTATAAACATGAAACGGGAGAAAATCAGAATGAACTCTGTGGAATCTAATTGAAAGTAGAGCTACTGATATGAATTCATGGTTTTTCATTACATATGGATACATATTTAATGTAACAGAAATTATATATTTAAATATTAATTTAAATGTTTTTATGTCTAAATTATAAACAACTTTTATAAATAAGATTAACTTGGTAATATGAATTACATATTTACATATATTTAATGTTATAAGACTTTGGCTGTAAACATGTGTACATGTGTGTTTGTATATATTTCCTAACTCTCTTTTGGGAGTATTAACATCCTATTTGCAATGAGCACATCTATCATCCAAATCTTCAGTTGCTAAATGTCATTCGTTACTAAAAAGAACCAAGTATTTAGGAGAAATAGCTGATTCCAGGGCTGGGGCAGGGAAAGCACGGATGAGCTGGGAACATCTGTACCAGAGAAATGAAGAAATTCTCAAATGATGGGGTCATGTCAAAAGGACAAAGAGCTAGCTCAACAGCCAAATCTGAGATGTTTTCAGCATCAAAACATGAGAATGGATTATAACCCAAATACAATAGGTAACCATGAGTTCATACTGAGGAAAAAAAGAGACAATTGCAAGTTTAATGAGAAAGCATTTCACCACAAAATTAGAGAAAAAGAGTACTTTAGAGTAGTTTAGTACTCACTACCTTAATCAACTAACCAAGATAATAAATATGACCCAATGGGACAATCAAAACCGTATATAACCTGATAAAATACAAGAGAACAGAGTATCACTTCTGTGCTATTCCTGCCAAAGATGTACAACCTGAACCAATCAATGAGCAGCCAGCCAGCTCAGTTGGTTGGAGCGTTGTTCTGTGAGCCAGTTGGAGTCCCCGTGGGGGAGGGGCGAGAACAGAGGCAACTGATAAGATGTTTCTCTCTCTCTCTCCCCCTCTCTAAAAATCAATAAAAGCATATCCTCGGGTGAGGATTAAAAAATAATAAGCAAACAGACAAACCTAACTGGAGGGACATTCTAAAAAATAACTGATTCAGGACTCTACAAAAACAGGAAGACCCCGAACATCAAGGAGACTGAGGGACTGGATGGACTGAAGGGGACAGGACCCCTGAGCACAGCACACCCCGCTGCGGAGTCTGAGCGCAGGCCGTCCTGTCCCGCAGGCCCGCGGGTAGAAAACACTCCCCAGCACCCCCGCTCTCCGGCACCCCCGGCGGGGCGGGGTGGGGGGGAGCTGTGTGGGTGAGCACTCCCCGGCACCCCAGGGGGCTGTGTGGGTAACTGCGGCCCAAGGTTGGCTGGGAGCGTCCTTGGTACTGTTCTGTAAGTTTAAGATTATTTTAAAATAAAAGTGAGGAGATTGTCAATTTCCGTACATATTTTTAAATCCTCATCCGAGGATATTTTTCCATTGATTTTAGAGAGAGAGTACGAGAGAGGGAAAGAGAGAAACATCCATTGGTTGCCTCCAGCACGAGCCCCGACCAGGGCCCGCTGGGAGGAGCCGGACGGGAACCGAACCGGAACCGAACCGGTACCCTTGGTCCTCAGGCCGAGGCTCTATCCACTGAGCGCACCTTACACTTTTGGCTCCTTACACTTCTTACCACATATACTTTTAAAATTGTTGGCCAGGCTGTAGCCGGTGTGGCTCAGTGGATAGAGCACCGGCCTGTGGACTGAAGGGTCCTGGGTTCGAGTCTGGTCAAGGGCACATGCCTGGGTTGCGGGCTCGATCCCCAGTGCGGGGCATGCAGGAGGCAGCCGATCGGTGATTCTCTCTCATCACTGATGTTTCTCTCTCCCTCTCCCTTCCTCTCTGCAGTCAATAAAAAAATAAAAATAAAATTGTTGGCCAGTCTGACAGGCAAAAGAAAGGCACCCCACTTAATAAAGGGCGGTCACACACTAATTCCCCTCCGATCCAGGAGTGACGGACCCACCCTCCCGGCCCTCCCGCAGTGACTCGCTCCCTCCGCCCCGCGGCCGGCCTTGCCCTGGGCAGCGCGCTCCCCCTCGACAAAGCGGAGAGCCGGTGGGAGGCGGCGCTGGCCCGGCGCTCACCTCGGTCTGGGCTGCCTCTCCTCACGCTTCCAACCGCTCCCCTTGCCGCCCGCCGCGCCCCCGCCGCACCGCGAGGAGCAGCCGCCGCGACAGCAAGGCCCCGCCCGCCCAGCTGCGCGGGAAGTTGGAACGGAGCGGAAGTGGACGCCGGAGACTTCCGGCAGCTGGGCGGCGGGAGGAAGGCATAAGTGGAATGGCGACCAAGAGGTTGGCGCGGTACGGCGCGGGCGGCGCGGGCGGCGCGGGCGGCGCGGGCGGCGCGGGCGGCGCGGGCGGCGCGGGCGGCGCGGGCGGCGCGGGCGGCGCGGGCGGCGCGGGCGGCGCGTCAGTTTCCTCTCAGGCACAGCACATGAGTGATGAGGAACATCATTAATCTGTTAGCCTACCCAAACAGGAGTGGGAATGAATGTGTTACCTGACCGACTGTTTGCACCTTGCAGGCAGCTTGGATTAATCAGAAGGAAGTCCCTGGGACCAGCAAGTGGGAATCTAGCGGGAAGCAGAGGCAGTAAGTAGTGTGCCAGCCTCTTGCATTTTGCAGCTTGCACTTCTAACACTGGTGACGCATAGGACACCCTCATCTTTTGCAGAGCAGTTATTTGACTACTTAATTGTTATTGATTTCGAGTCGACGTGCTGGAATGATGGGAAACGCCACCAGACCCAGGAAATAAGTAAGTCTGAACTGCCAAAGGCCAAGCTAGCATTAAATGAGTCATTTTAAAGTGTATAGATGTAAACAAGTCAACAGTTAAAGAAAACAAGATGGTCTATGAATTAGTAGTTTACTATAAAACCTGACTTACCAAAAAAAAAAGGGGGGGGGGGTAAAAACTTAATGCCTAAATGTGTCATCATATAAAATATTTTTTTAGTGGGGGAAGGTAGAAGAGGGCATAGGGGGGATAAGTATGAAGGACAGACTTGATTTGGGGTGGTGAACATGAATACAGATAATGTCCAATAGAATTGTATATCTGAAACCTGTATAATTCTATTAACCAATAACATTTTAAAAATTAGAAAAAATAATTATTTTAGGATTGCATTCAAAATCTAAATTGCATAGAAACTAAAAAAACTTTTGCAAAAAGGAGTAAGTACATTTTTGCTTCCATATGGCTTTTAATGGTGAAAATATATTTGAATTTTAAGTACATATTCGACTTTAATATTTTGACATTCTTTGGCATAACTTTAATTATAACCATTACATCACATTGCTTTGGTCATTTTAGTGTGTTTTTACTGAAACAGTGATAATTATTAAGTGTCAATTGGTGATTCTTTCACGTAGTTGAATTTCCAGCAGTATTGCTGAGCACATCAACTGGAGAGATTGAATCTGAGTTCCATGCTTATGTTCAGCCTCAGGAACATCCAATTCTTTCTGAATTTTGCATGGAGCTGACAGGCATAAAGCAGGTATGCCCTTCCTTACTTCTCTTTTCACTGCCCCCAGCCCCCAAACAATAAACAAGCAGGTATGATGCAAATATTAAAATTCAGAAGTCAATTTCAAAAAGAAAATAAAAGTTATATACCATTTGGAGCTAGGTTTATTCAGTATTAGAAGAAATAATGTCCCCTCCAGAAGGCCATTAGAATCTTTAAAAATTAGAAAGAATAGTGTGGTAAAAATGAATATCAAATCTATTTTATGGAAATTAAATACATCAGATTTCTGGTGGTCTGGATTATTATTTTTCTGTGCAATTTTAGATTGGTAACCTAATTTTTCTTACTTTATAGAGTTCTAATCATTAAATTATCTCTTTCCCATGTGTTACAACATTTTTTCACTAGGTAAATTCTTTGTCAGTAGAACCTCTTCTTTGTTATATACCCCACAGTGCCTAATTACTAGTTATGTGGTCAATAATTATGAAGTTTGATTGTTGAATTCAGATTTTGTGACTATTCAGGCTCAAGTTGATGAAGGGGTCCCTCTGAAGATTTGCTTATCTCAGTTCTGTAAATGGATTCAGAAGATTCAGCAACAGAAGAAAATTATTTTTGCTACTGGGGTTTCAGATCTATCTACTTCAGAAGTAAAATTGTGTGCATTTGTTACTTGGTCAGGTAAAAAAAGTTTGTAGCATCACTCTTATGTAATATGTAATTATTTATCTCTAGTAAGAATTATACTTGTTAACTTTCTGGACCAGGAAAAGAAATGCAAGTGCCCAACAGAAAAGTAAATTTATTCATATTTTTTAAATTACCATTCTGGGATGCCTGAAAACTTTAAGCCTTAACTTTAAGAATCTTTCTTGATTGTTCCTCTGAATCCGGGTAAAGATTATTTAGTGAAAACTCTTATCATGCTATTTTATACAATATTGAATAAAAAGAGTCCTTGTTCAACTCATATGCTTTGCTTTTTTTTTTTTTAATATATTTTTATTGATTTTAGAGAGGAAGGGAGAGGGAGAGAGAGAGATAGAAACATCAATGATGAGAGAGAACCTCCTGCACGCCCCCTACTGGGGATCAAGCCCACAACCCAGGCATATGCCCTTGGTCGGAATTGAACACAGGACCCTTCAGTCCGCAGGCCGACGCTCTATCCACTGAGCCAAACCGTCTAGGGCATATATCCTTTGCTTTTATTTCACACTTACTAATGTTGACATCAAGGAAAAAACGGGCCATTTAAAATAGATCTTTTGTATGCCTGTGATACAGCATTGCCATTAATAGAATGATAGCGCTGTGTCATTGCTGCTTAGCATTAATAGGTGTACTTGGTTTCTGGTTGCTATGTTTCTCAATTACATGAATATTCTCTTAGAATGTTAAAAGCAGATAACCTTCTCCATATAGGCCTTATAATTTCACATCTTACTCTTTCTGAAATATTCAGTATGTCTTATTGGATCTTTAATAAATCATTTTGAAGCTTAGTTACCAATCTAATTTCTTAACAGTCAGTTATGTAAAGTGAATAATTGTTAGATATTAACAAGGCAATTAAATCTTACTATTATATACTAACTACGTTATTATAGTATATATATAGTATTACATGTTATATGATTCTAAATCTTACTATTTTATATAATTTTTCAGCACTTTATAAATGATGATAGCATAAAAACTGCTGGCATCATTGCTTTGTTCTATTTTAATATACTTAATGCAGACTGGGACTTGGGTGTTTGCCTGGAGTATGAGTGTAAAAGAAAACAGCTGTTTAAACCTGTGTTCTTAAATTCTTGGATTGATCTCAGAGTAACTTACAAGGTAAGGGTCAAAGGTGGGGGCATGTTCATTTTCCTTCTTTTGAAAAATGATTAAACTTTATTCCACACATAGGTATGGATTTCTACAAATAAAATATTTTCTTTTGAAACATTCACATAAATGCATTTCTTATAGCATGTGAAGACAATGTAACAAAAATAAGCAATTCAAATCTAGAACTAAAAATTATGAAGAGTGGTTCATACAGTCTTCCAAATAGTAACCATTTTCTTAAACATGTCTTCATTTATTTATTAGGTTTTCTATAGGAGAAAACCAAAAGGACTGAGTGGCGCCCTGCAGGAGGTGGGAATCGAATTCTTGGGACGGGAACATTCTGGTTAGTATAAACTGAAAATCATTTTATTATGTAAGTAATTTTATTTTTTATAAAGTCTTTTATGTGAATCTCATTTTTTGTGATGTCATTAATAAGGAATATACTTCAGCCTAGAAAAAGTTCCTTCTAATCTATACAATTTAAATTATTTCTAAGACTCAAATGACCATTTGCGTGTAAGATAAAGATTGCCATCTAGTGGCTGTCCAGTTGCTAAAAAAGAATGAAAAGAATTAGCCAACAAATGGAATTAAACAAATGCCCAAATAATACAACGGACTAGTGCAGTGGTCGGCAAACTGCGGCTCACGAGCCACATGCGGCTCTTTGGCCCCTTGAGTTTTTAGCAAAAGCCAGCTTAGGAGTACCTTAATTAAGTTCATAACAGTGTACCTACCTATATAATTTAAGTTTAAAAAACTTGGCTCTCAAAAGAAATTTCAGTCGTTGTACTGTTGATATTTGGCTCTGTTGACTAATGAGTTTGCCGACCACTGGACTAGTGGAAAACTAAGCAAAACTCACGGAACATGGCCCCTCAGAATCGTGGTCACATTTTTGTGAACTGTCTAACAAATTTTCACCTCTTCCTCTGTAAATGTGGGAGACCTTGTCTTTCATTGGTAAGGCTACCACAGCTTTCCACAGACCAACTTATCATGATCAAAACTAGTAGATGGTCATAAAACTAACAGTTCCAATTTCCATTTAAGTGGTGGGTTTTTTTGTTGTTATTGCTATATTTCTTTTTAGTGGTGCTAAAGATAGTGTTTGTTATTTATTTCCTCAGGATTGGATGATTCTCGGAATACTGCACTTCTTGCTTGGAAAATGATCAGGGATGGTTGCTTAATGAAAATTACAAGGTCCTGGAACAAGGTCAGTGGCATCTAACTCCTATATTCTGTCATCTCAAATTTCAGAAGTAATTGTAGGGTCATTGAAATGTAGATGTCATGAGTGTAATAATTTATGTCAGTCAATGATGGCATTTTTCTTTTTTTGTCATATCATATCATGTGTACTAAAGAAATTCTGAATGCACAGTTGCTGAAGCTATTGGATTTGTTTGTGGAATCATAGGTTCCCACTAAGAAGAATCCCAACATTTTGGGCGGAAATTTGAATACCAATCAAGTTGAAGAAACATCAGCCTGCAACAGAAGCAGTCAGGGTCCCAGCACATGTGATAGGGAGCCTAAAAATACAACACATTATCATGAAAAAGTTCAAATGAGGTCCGTTGGTATGAATTCCATGAAAGTAAACCAAGATGAGTTACAACCAAAGAGCAATTTAAAAGTGGGTCTTTGCAGCGTCAGAAACTGTTTCTCTCTCTTTATTCCTCAGTCCTCTACTTCTCTGGGGCAGCTGCAGTGCCCCAGCGTCGGTGCACCTGTGCAGAAACAAATAAAAGACGAACATCATGCATTTAATACCAAATCTAAGGCTTCAACAATGGGTTCCAATTTGGTGCTTGTTTCAACTACCATTTCGTCTGTCAATCATGTTTCTGATGTGGAGATGAGTTCTGCTCTTGACTGTTTGCCTATGTTGACTGATTGGGAGGATGTAGCTTTACTGCCAGCATCTCAGCCTGAGCAAAATATAGATTATATGCCTCTCATTAGTGACTCAAACTTAGCTACTTCATTAAAGTCTGGAGAAAGGTTAGTGGTTCTAAAAGAATCTGAATTGCTAAGTTATGAGAACTTGGAAAGCACAGAAGAAACTCCTCAAAAATCTGAGACCTCTAAGTTGGTTGTGTATAAGAGTCCACATACTACTATTTATAATGTAAAAGAAGCCAAAGATCCAAGGTCAGATGTTTCTAACTTTAAATTACCTGAGTGCAAATCAAGCAGTTTGAACAGTGTTAAGGCCAGTATGTCTTACCCTTCAGTTCTGGGGAAATGTCTTCTTTTAGGTGGTACTAAAAGGAATCCACCCAGCCCCCCAGTTTTCCCCTTAGCTAAAAAGCAACCTTTCCCTATTCATGAAGAAAAGCCTACATCATGTGATGGCTCCCCAGTGAGCTCTTGGAAGCTCCACTCCTCTGTCTTCACTCCTACAGTTAACCTACAAGAGCCTTGGAAGAGTGGGAAGGTGACACCTCCATTATGCAAGTGTGGCCGAAGGTCTAAGAGACTTGTTGTTTCTAATAATGGACCAAACCATGGGAAAGTCTTCTACTGTTGCCCTATTCGGAAACACCAAGAAAACAGAAAATGTTGTGGTTATTTCAAATGGGAACAAACACTTAAAAAGGAGAGGGCCAACAGCACAATTTGGCCTCATTCCTCAGGAGCACTCAACTCTAGTTCTCCAGAAACAAGCCATGTTTGTGACCAAAAGGTAAATGTTTCTACTAAAAATTCTTTGAGACTCAGACCTTCAATGAGGAATTGATGATCTTTATATCTAAACTATGTTTTTACTTTAGTGTGACTTTAATGTAAAGAGAAAAGCATATAGGGCTACAAGTTACGAGAACAGCATTATCTGAGCTCTGTAGACTGCACTTGGACTATTACACGCACACACACACACACACACTGAAAATAGAAAAACAAATTTCACAGGCTTCTAATTTCAGTCACCAGCTATCTTAACTTTTGTCTTTTGTTCATGTATGAATCCTGATTGTTCCTTGAATTCCCAAACATGAGTAATCTTAAAATGCCTTACACTATTTTATTTATATTGCATATATTGGCATTTGCCAAATTTATCATACTTTGAAGAACCACAAGTGAAATATTTTGTAAACTGCATTTATTAAATACTAGAGGCCCGGTGCACGAAATTTGTGCACAGGTAGGGTCCCTAGGCTTGGCCAGTGATCAGGGCCCATCAGGTTCCTGGCTTCCCCACTTCCTCCTTCCCTCGCTCCCTTCCTGCCCCTCTGCTGCCGCTGGTTGCCTGCCATGTTCCGCACCGCTCCCTGCTGGTCAGCGCACATCATAGCAAGCGATCAAACTCCCAAGGGGACAATTTGCATATTAGCCTTTTATTATCTATACTAATAAAAGCCTAGGTGGTCCTCGCGCCCTTGCGCGATGCCCTTATGTCATCACAAGATAGCCGCCCTCATGTCATCACAAGATGGCCAGCAGGGGAGGGCAGTCGTGGGCAATCAGGCCGGCAGGGGAGGGCAGTTGGGGGTGAACAGGTCTATAGGGGAGGGCAGTTACAGGCAACCAGGCCGGCAGGGGAGGGCAGTTGGAGGCAACCAAGCCGGCAGGGGAGAGCAATTGGGAGCGACTAGGCCTGCAGGGGAGGGCAGTTGGGGGCAACCAGGCCGGCAGGGGAGGGCAGTTGGGAGTGACTAGGCCTGCAGGGGAGGGCAGTTGGGGGTGACCAGGACAGCAGGGGAGGGCAGTTGGGGGCCATCGGGCCTGCAGGGGAGTGGTTAGGGGGGTGATCAGGCTAGCAGGCAGAAGGGGTTAGGAGCTGATCAGGCAGGCAGGCAGGCAAGTGGTTAGGAGCCAGCAGTCCTGGATTGTGAGAGAGAAGTCTGACTGCCGGTTTAGGCCTGGACTCAGGCCTAAACCGGCAGTTGGACATCCCAGAAGGGGTCCCAGATTAGAGAGGGTGCAGGCCAGGCTGAGGGATACACCCCCCCCCAAACACAAATTTCGTGCACTGGGCCTCTAGTCTACACTAATAAAAGAAAGATGCAAATTGACCATACCTTCGCGACGCCCACCAGCCAATCAGGAGTGAGTATGCAAATTAACCCAACAAAGATGGCAGGTTAATTTGCATACACAGGGGCAGAGCGGCGGGACGCTTGCATCACTGCCATGGCAACACACAGGCTTTCCGCACCAGCCTAGCCACTCCTGGCCTCTGGGCAGCGTGGGAAGGCAGAAAGGCGGCTCCAGGCCAGAGCAGAAAGGCTGCTCTGGCCTGAGCGAAGATGGTGCCGGCAGCCAGGGGAACGAAGGCCCATTCTTTTTGTTTGTTTGTTTTTTTGTTTTAAAATATATTTTATTGATTTTTTACAGAGAGGAAGGGAGAGGGATAGAGAGCTAGAAACATCGATGAGAGAGAAAAATCATCGATCAGCTGCCTCCTGCACACTCCCCACTGGGGACGTGCTCGCAACCAAGGTACATGCCCTTGACCGGAATCGAACCTGGGACCCTTCAGTCCCCAGGTCGACGCTCTATCCACTGAGCCAAACCGGTTAGGGCCGAAGGCCCTTTCTTGCACGAATCTTCATTCGTGCATTGGGCCACTAGTCTATATATAAAAAACCCTAATATGCAAATAGACCGAACAGCAGACCAACTGAACAACTGGTTGATATGATGTGCGCTGACCACCAGGGGGGGCACACAGAATATGGCAGCATCAGCTGCGGTGGGATGGTGGAGCAGGTGAGTGGGGGTGCCAGACCAAAGCGGGGGTGTCAGTCATCATCAGGGCGAGCCTCAGGTGGTTACTGAAAATTTTTTGCTCCCACAAGGCGCAGTCCCGCCAGGTGCTTGCACCTGCTGCCGGCACCAGCCCCCCTTGCACTGCTGCCAGCATCGGAGCCACCACTCACATCTGCCAGCGCTGTCAGTGGGTGCGAGCAGCCGCTGCCAGCCCCGATCTCCCCTCAGGGCTTCTCTACCTCCCCCTGCTCCTGAGGGACGATCAGGTCTGGCAGCCGGCTCTCACACTCGCTACCAGCAACAGCCCCGCTCACACCCACTGCTGCACCAGAGCTGCCACTCACACCCACAGCCGGTGCCTGGTGCCGGTCCTGATTACTCAGCGCTGACAGCGGGTGAGAGCAGGGCTGCTGGTAGGGGATCAGGGGACCGTGGCGGGAGGGGCCAGGTGAGGGCGCTGAGAATGGGCCGGGACCCACCCCTGTGCCTACCGCAGCCTCACGGCCCACAGTTCATTTCAAGGTGCAGGAATTCATGCACTGGGCCCCTAGTATAAGATAATAAGCAATAATAGCATATGATATCTTTTATAGTTAAACCTTAAAACTAATTTTGAACTATTTTAAGTTATTTGAATAAAAATATGACTAATAAAAATCCGTAAACTATTTTTCAGGTCAATATTTCTACTTTGAGAATTATAGTAACTTGACTTTTTTGTGCTTTTAAAAACTTACAAATTATTCAGTTTTGTTTCAATGCTTGAAGATTGGTTCTGATTTGTATATTAGCATATTAGAAGAATTATTCAACAAAGATTTGAAAACGAACAGGTCAGAGATTTGGTCCATAAACTGTTCCTATATTATACGTTTTAAAATTTCTCATCAATAGATGGTATTCTTTTTGTATTATCAAGTTATAAGAACACTGACACCAATGCAGAGGAATTTACTATTTTATTTCAAAATTCAGCCTCTTATGTTATAACCACAAGGTATTTAAAATCAGTAGTTTATAAGCATACTATCACATTTTTATCACCTCTTCATAATCTTGTGATTTTTACAGTCTTTGTTTTATGGATGCTGTGATAATTAATGGAATGGATTTAAATAGTTTCCCATTCTTTCTTCCTCAGTTCATTTCTTTTTATCTTCCCACTTGGCAGCTCTTGAACAAATTCTACCTGTTGGTATCAAGGGAAGAAAATTAGCCCAGAAGTTTTCATTTTTAGACAAAGTCAATTATATGAACTCTAGGTGGAGAATAGGACACACATTGGGATGAGATTTTGGTAACACTGAAAAGGGAGAAAAGGGGGACTGTTGAGATTTTCCTTGGTATTTAATATTTCACTCCCAAGTCTGATGATGAGCCAGATGACCCAACAAATTTGATTTAAGAGTTTCATTTAATCTCAAAAGTTCTGATTCTTACCATGTCATTTGCTATAGTATGTTTGAGGAGAATGTTCATTAAAATAAAAAAATAAATTTTCCAAAACACTAAGCAAATATCATAATTAGAATACCTTCCTTTCTAGGGTATCTGTAAGGCACTGTATTGTTTTTTACATGTTCCTGAGTCTCTTTTTTAGTTGTTCTTGGCCGTGTGACTTGTAATTGGGGTTCAGAACAATAAAAGCCTTTACTACCTAAAATAAATATTTGAAACACCAATAAGATCAGTTGTGTATTTTTATGCTTTAGTGTGTCCTGTTTACTTTCTCTGACTGGGAATCTAAGTGCTTGGTGGAGGGCCAGGTTTAACAGTGTTTGATCCTGACTCTGGGCTCTTCAGCCAGCCAGTTGGCTCTCATACCTCCTGTTCTGTATCTAATACAAGAGTTTCTGGGACCCCTGCTTTATGATCTACACTTGAACCTTCTCATCTAACTACATCTTGAACTCCACTTTGTTACCTGTCTCTGTTCTTATCAAAAAGTTTCCTATTTCCCTGGCCAGTTTTGCTCAATGGATAGAGCATCGTCCTGTGGACCAAAGGGTCCAGAGTTCGATTCCAGTCAAGGGCATGTACCTTGGTTGCAGGCTCCTCCCCAGCCCAGGCCCTGGTCATGGCTCATGCAGGAAGCAACAAATCGATGTGTTTCTCTCACATTGATGTTTCTGTCTTTCCCTCCCTCTTCCACTCTCCCTAAAACTCAATGGAAAAATATCCTCAAGTGAGGATTAACCAAAAAAAACAAAAGTGTCCTGTTGGCAGTACACTAAGCACAGTCTCCAGGCTGCTGGAACCTAGCTTCTAGGTCCCCACCTGATGACAGTCCCCCTGGGCCTGCCTGATGCTTGTTAAAGGGACACTGCATGGAGGCCATGCACTCTATTCCAGACACTTCTGTGGCACAAGGTGGTGAAGATTCCCACAGCCAGTTTGCTCTTGTTCTGACCCACTTGCCTGACCCTGAGGAACAAGAGTAGATGTGGGGTGGCCTTGCTCTCTAATTGGCAGAACACAGGGAAGCTTTCATCACTCTATGCTCAGAAATCTAGCTCAAAGTTCACCCTTCCTTGAACTGTTTTGTAAAGCCCTGCCCAGAGTGTTTGGACCTTTTGATGGAGAAGGCGGAAGGCCACCCTCCTGTGTAGCCACTTCAAGAGTATATTGAGATTCTAAGTGTTACCCCAGCATTGCCATCACTGCCTTCCCGAGGGGCAACTCTAGGTGAGTCAAATAGCAATGCGCCACCAAATCCAACCCACCAGCCAGCACTCTGTGGCGGGGCACTTCCTCGGGGCACGGCTCCAGGAGGCGCCTGTAGTTTTTATGATGAAATACCCTGCACTGAGCAGGCTGAGACCTTACTCCCAGTAGGAAGCAGAGTTTGAGATTGAATGAGTTCAGCTTGAAGGTAAGTTGCCAGCGTTACCTATCCACCACAGTCTGAAAGCAAATATTGATCGAAAATGAACTGGTTGAAACAGTAAGCCACTCTGCAACCAGGTAGTGAGAAATGATCATTGTAATACCAGTGATCAATGTTACAACATTTTATGAGAAATTATTCAATTTTGTCTTTACCAAAACCCCTTGAACATTTCTAATTTACATGTGCCATGGGGCAGTTGTGCAACTATGTGTGTATGTATATGCATGTATATAAATTTATCCTATCCATATTTTGACATTTCTTAAAAATCATTTGTATTTATGCCTGCTCTGCTACTTTTTATCAACATTTTTATGAATTTTTTTTTTAAGTATCCTTACTGGCCCTGGCCGGTGTGACTCGGTTGGGTGTCATCCCATGTGCCAAAAGGTTGCTGGTTCAGTCCCGTCGGGGCACATGCCTGGGCTGTGAGCTCGAGCCCCAGTAGGGGGTGTGAAGGCAGCTGCTCTGTTTCTCACATTGATGTTTCCCTCTCTCCCTCTTTCTCTCTAAAATCAATTTAAAAAAATATTTTTAATTTATCCTTGCTATAAGTGAATTGTTCATTGAGAGGCAAATTATATTTGGAACTAATGTTTGTAATTACTGATTTGCGTATTGGTGACTTCTATGCCTCAGATAAAATCTACCTTTTTAAAAGTCTTTATAACCATTACAGAAAAGGATAAATTAACAAGGAACAACCTGACCTGGTGAAGAGCATGGACCCAGTGTGACAACTTGGGTTCCCGTCAGACATTGCTATATGATCCTGGCCAAGTGAGGACACCTGTCTGTGCCTCAGTTCCCTTCTCTAGGAAAACAGGATGTAGGACTTATAGCAATACCTGGAACATACTAGGTCCTCAAAAAAAGGTGTTATTAGTTGTCATAGTAGGATATTTTAGCCCTAAGTGTGCTTCAAAGTTTTTCTGAAATACTATGCAAAATGTTGCATGTTTATAGGAAACGTCTATAGTTGTACTATTCCACCTGGTAGCCACTAGCCACATACAGCTATTTACATTCAAAATAAAGTGGAAGGTAATAAAATTTCCTCAGTCGTACAAGGGTGGCTACTGTGTTGGATGGTGCAGATATAGAACAATTTCATCACTGCATTGGTCCAGTGGCCCTCCAATTTCACACAGCTGTGTGATCCAAAACATCAGGAACCCAGCAACCTGGGTAACCCTTTCTCTGCTCTTCATTTCACGTTCCCATGTTAAAGCAGTACTTCACATCTAGATGTTCTCTTCAGAAGAGACAGTGGTAACAAAGCCACCCACCCCTTTGTCCCTGTTGGAAGTGGTGTCTTTTAAAGAAGCCTTGTGGAAAATACACATTTTTGAAAATTGTGAAAATGTAGCTAAATAGGCAAATTAAGTCATTGGCTGAAAATAAAATTTGAAAAGCAAAGTAACAGGCCTGGCTGGTGCTGTTAAGTGGTTAGAGCATAGGCCTGTACACCAAAGGGTTGCGGGTTTGATTCCCGATCTAGAGCATGTACCTGGGTTGCAGGTTCAATCCTCAGCCCCAGTCAGGATGTGTGCAGGAGGCAACTAATTGATTGCCTCTCTCACATGGATGTTTCTCTCTCTCTCTCTCTCTCCTCTCCCCCTCTTTCTCTCCCTTCCTTCCACTCTCTAAAAATCAATGGAAAAAATATCCTTGAGTGAGGATTAAAAATAAATAAATAAAAGCAAAGTAACCACATCAAATAACTAAAAATTATTAAAATGTGAAAATCAACTGAGAGTGCACAAAACTATCCACACAGGAATTAAATTAGGGAAATATTTTAAACCCATCTGCTTTTGGACAGTTTACCCGAGAAAAATTAAGTTATCATAAAACTGTCCAAGTATTTATGATTAGCAAATAGCATTAGGAATTTTAAAGCTAAAACATTGCAAAGTAGACAATAGTGTGAAAATGCACGTAAGTTGCAAGACTATGGTAGGTAGATAAAAATGATCAATATTTTGGGTATTGTCCTAAAGTCTTCATCTTATCTGTTTGATAAATTCTGGAACTTGCTCCTCAGTCCTAGGCCTGGAGGATGAGGAGCGCAGCTAGGACATGCCTGCCACCAGGAGGAGCTGCCTGCCGCCCCAGCACAGGGCGCCTCCTGTAGAAGGTGTTACTGCTCACCCACATTGGGAAGTGGAACTGGTCAATCTCCCCCTCACTTGATCCCTGTGTGGGAAGTGGGGGACCAAAACCCACTTTGTTGCCTTATACTATGAGCTGACTCCCAAGCCAACCCAGTCCTAAAGGCTCAGCTGTCAAGTTAGTTAGCCTCTGTCTGGATGGACACAATTAATGATGACTGAGGCTGGGGCAGGTTCAGGAGGAGCCAAGATTCAGGAAACCCTTCTGGTGGAATTCAGCGCAAAGGGACAAACTTCCACCGTCACTGAATCTCTTCCCTGCTCTTATCCATCTCGAATATTGGGAGTCTGCCTGGCAGAGGGCGCCTGCAGAGTGGCATGGAACCTTTAACCAAACTGCCAGGTGGTCAGCCCCATAGGAGTGAGCTGTCAGGACTCCTGTCTTATTTAGAGCTTATTTCCTGAACCTCTGCTCATTGACCTCTGCGGCCTGCTTCTGGCTGCCTTGGCTCCTGTCTCTGACCTTGCTCCCACCCTGTTCTGATGCCAACCTGTTCTCAGCCACTCCGGGCCCGTGTGGTTCCCAGACCTCTGGGCACCAGCATGTTCCTGACCTCTGACACCCTGCCTGGTGCAGGCTGGGCTGTTGGCATTCATGCCGTCTTTGCCCTGGCCCTCCATGGAGAGGAGTAAAATTCCTTGTAGTATGTTTTGCAGTTTTATTCTGTAGCAATTCTTCCAGACCAGCACATTTCTATCTGACTTTCACAGCAAGTGGATGAATCATTTGGGTAATTCTGTTTCAATGAACTATTATTTAAAGTATGTGTCAAGCTGCTAACACATTATACAGTGGAGACGAATTCGTTCTTTTACTTCTCTGATGGGGTCTGAGCTGCTGACAGCAGCCGACTCCGCCACCGCGGGATGCTCTGCCAGGGCCTCAAATGGTCCAATTCAGTAGCTGGAGGTAAGACATACAACAGGCGTTTATAATGTGAGCAGCAGGTTCACTCTGGAACACTGATGACCAGTTCACATAGACATATGCACAGCTGCAGAAATTACCCGGAGGATAATATGACATCATCCGATCTCCCAACAAACCAGAAATCTCCGTCTTCGTCCATATAGCCTCTGTCCCCAGTGATGCAGATGTTGCCTCAGAGATTTGAAGCTGTTTTTGTAGGATTATCCTGTGAAACAAATAGCATTTTGTTTAGTGAATGTGGCTTTTCTGTTCCACTGAACTCGTAAGTGTTCAGGAGGAAGAAGTCTGTACCTTGGAGAAGCCTTAGAAGGAAGAGCCAGCCTGTGAAATAAGGAAGGTGAACTAGTTACAAAGACTTGGCATGCTTCTACCCAGAGAATTCTGTAGAGTAAACCCTGAGCTCCACTCAGAGGAGCAGGCTGCCTTTGGCTAAGTGGCTAATATCAAACACTGGTGGGAATGAGAGAAGGAACACTCAGAGTTCAAAGAAAGAACCAACACCTAATAATTCAAAAGACAGTCAGTTGTTTTGTCTGGTTTTACACGGAAATAGAATTGGCTCTGTAACTTTGGCAGGAAAAAAGATGATACGTTGCTAACTTATTTAAAATTCACCAGCAAGTAGAGCCTGGGCCTTGGATGAACTGATGTAAACCTGGCACTTATTTGTATACTGTGATTAGGGATGGAAATACATTTGTAAGGAGCTTGGAAGGCCTTCAGTGGAAGAAGTGCACTTGCATTACTGCCCCATTCTCTGTCCCTCACACCCCTCCCAAGAAGGGAGACCACGTATTGGATCCCAGGGCAATGATGGTGGTGTTGGGTGGCAGAGAGGACTAGTGTGGAGTAAGGGGCATCTTCTTTCTGGGCTGCCCGCAGCCCGCGGCATGGCCGGAGGCGTGATCCAGCCCGGGGAGCCCGAGCCTTCTCCGGCAAGCATGGGGCACTTTTCCAGTTCTCTGTCTTAGGACATGGGTCTCTCAAGAAAAGGCCAAGTACCTCTCTTAGGTATGTTTTGTGGCAAGTAGAGATAATTACCAAGGACTTTTGAGAAACAAACAGAAAAGAAGAAGTTATTTAATGAGCCTCTTACTACATAATGAGTGAAAAGGCCAACTGGTCGCATAGGTACAACTTGAAAGCCAATGTCTCCTTCTTGTCCAGGAGGTAGAACATTGCCATTTGCATCTAAAATCTAGGATAAAACAGAACAATTGAAGGGGATTTTTACTTAATGCCACCTCTTAATCTTTGCTTTGCTTGTTTTGTTTTAATTTATTGCCATTTAAAAAATTCAAACAAATTTTAAGAATACTTTAAATTCTTTAGAGAAATGTACTTAGTTAAATTCTTATTGCAAAATATATAAAATGCAGGTTATCAACATGTGAAAAAAGAATAAAAGTTTTAATTCTACCATCCCATAATAATCACATTTTGGAAATATTTTTGGAGACGATATAGACATAGGAAAAAATAGGATCAATGTACTGTTTTTGCAAACTGCTTTTATTATTTAGCAATATATCTTGATTGTCTTTTCCTCTGAAATAGACCTTCACTACTGGTTTTCAAACTTTGTGGAACAAACAGCACCTGGCTTCAGCACCGATGTAAGGAACCAGTGAGGGTAAGTCCTTTCAGCCTTGTCCTCTGACCCTTCCCCAGGCCCCTCAGAAAGTGAGCGTTTATTGAGCATTTATTCTAAGTACTAAATCCGAGTGCTTTATGAACTGCAGATGTCTTATTTTCTTTAGTCCTTACAATAGTCCTGCTTGATTAGAACTATAGTTAAGCTCATTTTACACATGAAGAAACTGAGGTGCAGAAGTTTAGGTAACAGTGCGTGATTGAGCGGAATCAGAGCTCAGCACTCAGGCGCCAGACCCTGCCCTTGCATCTACACTCTGGAATCTCTCCAGGAGCGCAGACCAAGGTGTTTGTTTTTTTTTTTTGGACTCACCCAAGGATATGTTTTAGAGGGGAGGGGGGAGGGAGGGAAGGAGAGAGAGACAGAACAAGAGAGAGAAACATTGATGTGAGAGAGAAACATCGATTGATTGACTCCCATATAAGCCTCAACCTGGGATCAAACCACAACTTTCTGGTAAACAGGATGAAGCCCCAACCAAGTGAGCCACCAAGACAGGGCCAGTTCAGATTTTAAAAATCCAAATTAGCATTTCCCAGATTGATTGCTTATCTTATGTACCAGATTTTGCTCTAAATGACTTTAGCTGTTCCCAAGTATGAACACTCAACGGCCTTTATATTCATCCACCGAGAACCTTTAAGCCTGAGATGTGGCTTGTGTGGAAAAGGAGGACATAATTCTTAGCTGGCACTTTCCAGAATGAAGAGGACTTATGTCCTCAATGAGGAACTTGAAAGGCAAAGGAATTCTGAATGTACAATCTTACCATTAAGTTCTTATAAATAAAAAAAATATGAATTCCAACCCAATCATCTAAAGAAATATTTGGTTCCAGGAATCAGGAATTACTGATAGGGAGGAGACATTTTAGGAGCTGCAAATGCTCTTTACTGACGGGAAAAGACAAAATGCTCTGTCTCTGGAGTCACATTCCTCATAGTTCAAGGGTCCCAAGATGTTAAACAAGATTTGGGCTTTGAAGTTGCAGGAACTTGATGTCCAGCTGGTTGGGACACATCCCCAGATACCAGAGTGTGGGTGCGGCTGCTCGTAGCTGGGTACCAGCTTACCAGACTCCCCACACGAACAGCAGCCAGACCTAAACCACTCGGCAATCCCATCTTTAGACAAGATTCCCACAGGCCAGTTAGAGGGGAGGAAAGGGCCCAGCATCTGGTTTATATAAACAGTGATATCAGCAATCAATGTCATCTGCACTTTCTCAAACTCACCTGATCACGAGAACTACCTGGATGCTGTTTCAAACACAGGTTTCAGGCTCCCACCCTAAATCCATTGACTCGGACTCTTCAGGGAAGGGGCTGGAAAATTAGTATTTTCAGCGAGTGCCATGTGTTCTTCTGATCAAATAAGCTTGGGAAGCTTTGGTCTAACCTACAGCCCTCTGTTAAGTTTGGCCTGAGCTCTCCATCAGTTCATCCACTTTGTGTTCTTGTTGCTCCTGTTTTCTTTTACATAGCAGTGCAAGTTCCTTTGCTATCCCTAGCATTGGCTGGGTTGATTTAAGAACAGTTCTAACCTATACAAGGGCGCTGGTGGGATATAGGATGCCACTCAGGGATAAGGGGTGGAGATGGCAGAGGTTACAGGACTGCCTGCAGGCATGCTGCAGCCTCTCCTGCCCACGTGACTCTCCTGGGCACCTAACCCTCCCCGCCAGGAGCTGTGCTGGAGCACAGACTAGACTAGATCGCTTGGGGCTGAGCCCCAGCACCAGCAGCTACTGTCTGACCTCAGGAACATTCTTTACCCTCTCTAGGCCTCATCTGTAAGTGGTTCTAATATTACTCTGTCTCTCATGGGCTTCTGGAAATTAAATGAGCTAATATTTAGAAAATGCTTAGAATTACTTGGCACAAGTAACTGCTTTTTAAAAAAATGGGGTGCTTCACCAGCACAAATACTAAAATTGGAACAGAAAAAAAATGGAGACCAACAAACTAACATTTCTAGTCCATTTCCATCTTTCCATGGAAGTTAAGATAGCATGAAATTATCACCCAAACTAGGAGTGTAAGGGAAGGGAGAAGTGGGGTGGAAGCGGCAGGCTGTTCAATCTCCTCCTGGAGCTGTCTGCACAGACCTTAACGTCATAAGCAGGCGAAGGTTTTCCCATTGAGCCAGGCTTAATTTTCATTCCCTTAATATGTCCACAGATCAGCACCTAGTCAAGAAGAAGAAGGGATTAAAGTAACGTTACCAGTAACATAAAACTTACTCATTTATCCACCATATTTTTGAGAACTTAGTAGGAATCAGGTTCAAAATAAAACAAAGTCTCTGCTCTCATGTCTATCTCATAAAGTACAGATATGAACACTAAGTAAAATATATATAATAAAGTTATAACATGGATAAATTTATAATTACTAAAATATCCATATTTATTAAAACATTTTACTCATATTAGCATGATGCTTATGCTGTTTCTGTTTAATAAATTTGTCAAATTTATTTTTGGTATTTTCATTGTTGACCAGGTACTACATTCTTAAGGTTTATAAGTTGATGCATTGTAAAAAAAGATACAATTTGAAAACATTCTTTCAGCTTTTCCCTTATCTGTTCCATCTTACCCCCCTTCCCTACTTAATTACCACTTCTGTTATTGTTTCTTTTTTTTTAATTTAATAAATCTTTATTGTTCAGATTATTACAATTGTTTCTCCTTTTTCCCCCCATAGCTCCCCTCCACCCCGTTTCCACCCCACCTTCTGCCCTTACCTCCCACCCCCGCCCCACTGTCCTCATCCATAGGTGTATGATTTTTGTCCAGTCTCTTCCTGCACCCCCCATACCCCTTTCCCACTGAGAATTATCAGTCCACACCCTTTTTTTCCCCTTGATTCTATTATATTCACCAGTTTATTCTGTTCCTCAGATTTTTAATTCACTTGATTTTTAGGTTCACTTGTTGATAGATATGTATTTGTTGTTTATAATTTTTATCTTTACTTTTATCTTCTTCCTCTTCTTAAAGAATACCTTTCAGCATTTCATATAATACTGGTTTGGTGGTGATAAACTCCTTTAGCTTTTTCTTATCTGTGAAGCTCTTTATCTGACCTTCAATTCTGAATGATAGCTTTGCTGGGTAATCTTGGTTGTAGGTTCTTGCTATTCATCACTTTGAATATTTCTTGCCACTCCCATCTGGCCTGCATAGTTTCTGTTGAGAAATCAGCTGACAATCGTATGGGTGCTCCCTTGTAGGTAATTAACTGTTTTTCTCTTGCTGCTTTTAATCTCTCTTTGTCTTTTGCTCTTGTCATTTTAATTATGATGTGTCTTGGTGTGGTCCTCTTTGGATTCCTTTTGTTTGGGGTTCTGTGCGCTTCCTGGACTTGTAAGTCTATTTCTTTCACCAGGTGGGGGAAGTTTTCAGTCATTATTTCTTCCAATAGGTTTTCAGTATCTTGCTCTCTCTCTTCTTCTGGCACCCCATAATTCTGATGTTGGTACGCTTGAAGTTGTCCCAGAGTCTTCTTACACTATCTTCAACTTTTTGAATTTTTTTTGCTTTTTGCTTTTTTGGTTGAGTGTTTTTTGCTTCTTTGTATTTCAATTCTTTGACTTGATTCTTGTGTTCCTCTAGTCTATTGTTGGGTCTCTGTATAATATTTTTTATTTCAGTCAGTGTATGTTTAATTTCTAGTTGGTCGTTTTTCATATCTTCGAGGGTCTCGTTATATTTATTGGCCTTTTCTAGGATATTCTTGAAAAGCCTTATAACCGTGGTTTTGAATTCTATGTCCAGTCGTTTGTTTTCCTCCATTTCTTTAGTTTGTGATCTGTTTCTTTGACACCACATTTTCACTGATTCCCTGAGTTGGTAGGGTAGATTTGTGTGCTAGGTTTCCTATATGGCCCAGTGGGTCGGCCTCCCCAGTTAACCTGAGGTGGACACTCTTGGTGCACCCCTTTGTGGACTGTGTGTACAGCCTTGTTGTAGGTAAGTCTTGATTATTGTTCATATCACTGGGAGGAATTGACCTCCAGGCCAGTTGGCTGGAAGGATCAGCTATGTCTATGCTGGGAGAAGTTCGGTGCTGGAGACAGCCTTATAGGATCAGACCTGCAAAATTGCAATAGCCTCTGTGCTCAGCTTGGATGGGGCGGAGTCTCAGAGCAGAGCAGACAGTCTTGGCTTCCTGTCAGCCCTGCCCTTGCGCACGCACCTCCAGACCTCTGCCTTCTGTGGCTCCCCTGAGTTTCCGCCTGACAGTCCAGATTCCCCCCATAAGAGTGTGGGTCCCCAGGGACTCGCCCGGAAATGGGGTTCAGTGCAGTCTGAACTGGGGTTCAGTGCAGTTAGGAGCTTCTGACTCCCTTCTGCTAGGGAAAGCCTGCGGCAACCTCCACAGTCAGTCTTCTCTGCGAGACCCCTGCCCGCCATGGCTCCCCCGAGTCTCCGAGTCTCCATGTGCCTTTCTCTCTACCTGACAGTCCAGACTCCCCCTGTATGAGCCTGGGTCCACGGGGTTTAGCCCAGAACTGGGGTTCAGTGCATTCAGAACTGGGGTTCAGTGCAGTCGGGGGCTTCCTTCCCCCTCCCACCAGAGAAAGTCAGCCAGCCACTCAGCCGCCCTTCCTCTCTGTGCGCCGAGTCTCTGTACCTCAGCCCTTTGCCGCTCCTCTGATTCTCCGTGAGCTTTTCTCTTTCCTTCTAGTTGTAGAATTTCCACTCAGCCAGCCTTCCTGTGGTTCTGGATGATGTCCGTTCTGTCTTTTAGCTGTAGTTTTGAAATTGTTGTGCGAGGCAGCAGTTTAGGTGCTTACCTATGCTGCCATCTTGGTTTTTCCCTGTTTCATTTTCTTTAGAATTTCTTATTCCTATTTCTACAAGCGCTTTAGATGACCCTTTTAGAGTATGCTTGTCATGGTGTTGTCCAGCAAACTCGTAATGTTTTCAGTAATAAGCAACTCAACATCTTCAACTTTGATGCAGCCTTGACTAAGTTCCCTTTTATATATGGGGAAATCTTTTTATAACTCTAGTAATTTTTTTCATTTAAAAATATTTTAATGCCTTTACCTTGATCAGTTGTATAGCAGTTTTTCTTAATGAATGGCTATTTTTATTACACAGCTCCAGGTTGTAATGTTAGGCTATTTAACCAACTGTGTCTGTGTGGGGAAGCACGGGACTTGATTGGAAAGTTTGTAAGGAGGAAATTCCAAAAAGGGGAGTTGGCGGAAGGAGGCCACCCCTGTTTCTCAGAATTCTGACTTAGGGGAGTTGGCGGAAGGCAGCTACCCCTATTATTCCTTTACCTTTCCAAAAAAGTCTGTGCACATGCAGACCCTAGGGTTTTTACTGGAATCCTTACGCTTAATCTTTAGGTGTCCTTGCTTAAAGGACACTGCAGACACATGTGTCCTCCCAAGATTACTTACCCTACTAATTGTATCCAAAAGTTAAATCTTATCTCAAACTGCTGTTACAATAAAAGCCTGAAGAGGCAGGCTGTCTGGTTCCTCTAGCCAGGTAGTCCCTTAGCCCTCTCTTTCACAGAAACATGTGTCAGAGTAATCATTCATCCGTCGCTCAGGGTCTGCTGGTCAGCCCCGGCATGTCTGTTACAGGGCTTTTTTTTATAACTAGCTTCCCTCAAGCTTTTTAAAAACTGCTCTGACCACTCCATTCCCCGCTAGCCCTCACACAACCCTAGGTAGATAATGAGCCCTTTGGTTTCTATGCATCGGACTACATGGGATCCAGCCCTGTCTGCCCAGGGAGGTCTGTACCGTCTCAGACTGTCCATATCCTTCATAGATCTCCAGCCCCGTCCAGCTTCTACACTGCTCAGTCACTTCAGGGCTGATGGGTTCCCCAGCACTCACACAGTGTTTTAAGCTTTTGAACTTAAAGCTTCTCAGAAGACAAGTCACAGATTAAATTTAGGAGGGAAAATGGGAAGAAATGGAAATTAAGATTATTTATAATGAAAAGTCAACATTAATTGTGTTTTATTTATTTACTAGAGGCCCATTGCATGATATTCGTGCAAGAACATGCCCCTGGCTTCACTCCCAGCCGCCCGGGAGCTGGCAAGTCCCCGCTCCCCAGCCGCCTGGGAGCTGGCATGTCCCTGCTCCCGGGCTGGCCAGAGCCGGCAAGTCCCCGCTCCCTGGGCACCTGGGAGCCGGCACATCCCCACTCCCTGGCCGCCCGGGAGCAGGCACATCCCCGCTCCTACCGGGAACCGGCAAGTCCCCACTCCCTGGCCACCTGGGAGCCGACACGTCCCCACTTCTGGGCCGCCCGGAGCTTCTGTCTGGAGTACCACTCCAGTAGCTCCCTCCGCCGCCCCCCTTCCCCTCATAGCAGGCTTCACACCACTCTGCGCCTGCATATGCAAATTAACCTCCATCTTTGTTGGGTTAATTTGCATACTCACTCTGATTGGCTGTGGGCGTAGCGGAGTGATGGTTAATTTGCATGTTTCTCTTTTATTAGGTAAGATTGTCTGAAGTTTTACATATGTCTCCTTTTTCCCCAGTTGACCACCCCGCCCCCACCCCAGGCATTCTCCAGTGTCTGTGTCCATTGGTTTTGCTAATATGCATGCATACAAGTCCTTTGGTTGCTCTCTAACCACCCCCACTCCCCTGCCATTTGTCTCTGGATCTATTCTTGTTCATCAGATTATATTGATCATTATATCCCAGATATGAGTGAGATCACACCATTAATTGTGTTTTAGTTCTTAACTCCCCTCTCCAATACAAAATAAACCATTCTAACATCATAAAGCGAATCCCCACACACCAGTTTTTCTTTTTTTCTCCCTTTTATTTGGGGGATGGGAAGCATGATTTATTGCAAAAAAATCCTTAGGGAAGATACCACACATGGTAATCATATTTAACTAATATGTTAAATCAGGATTAAAAGTTTTCTACTTGTCTGAAATTGAATATGAAATATTTATACAATGAATAGTATACAGCTGTAAAAAAAGAACAAGGACATTCCTGGATGGTGCTGTCCAATAGAGCTTTCTGTTCCATGGAAATTTCTCTCATCTTTGCTATCCACTTAGTGTCCTCTAGCTCAGTACAGCTACTGAGCACTTGAACCATGATTAGTACAACTGAGGAACTGAATTTTATTTTTAAGTATAATATAATATTAAATTAGTTTCAGGTGTACAACATAATGATTCGATATTTGTATATATTGTGAAATGATCACCACAATAGATTAATTAATATCCGTCATCCTACATAGTTACAAGATTATTTTTGTTTGTGATAAGAACTTTTAAGATTTACTCTCTTGCCGAAACCGGTTTGGCTCAGTGGATAGAGCGTCGGCCTGCGGACTGAAGGGTCCCGGGTTCGATACCGGTCAAGGGCATGTACCTTGGTTGCGGGCACATCCCCAGTGGGAGGTGTGCAGGAGGCAGCTGATCGATGTTTCTCTCTCATCGATGTTTCTAGCTCTCTATCCGTCTCCCTTCCTCTCTGTAAAATATCAATAAAATATATTAAAAAAAAAAGACTTACTCTCTTAGTCTTAAAACATGCACTACAATATAATTTATAGTCTGGAACTTAATTTTTAATTTAAAATTAAATTTTAAAGACTTACATGTGGCTAGCTGTCACTACTTTGGACAGCACAGTTTCAGGATATATAGTTAGGGGAAAAGGTGCAGCACTGTGTGCATATTATATTTCCATTTATATTTATAAAGAGGGGAAGAATATATGCCTGCTGATTTGCGTACGAATAGATTTCAGGGAGAAGGAGAAATGAGACTGAGGACAAGGTTTGGAAGAAGAATTTCAATATAAATTCTTATATACCTAGAGGCCCGGTGCATGAAATTTGTGCACAGGCAGGGTCCCTAGGCCTGGCCAGCAACCAGGGATGATCGGGGCCTTCTGGCTACCGGCCAGGGCCTTCCTTCATTCCGCACTACCCCCTGGTGGTCAGTGCATGTCATAGTGAGTGATTGAACTCCCAGTCTCCTGGTTGAACTCCCAAGGGGACACTTTGCATATTAGCCTTTTATATATATAGACTGAATTTTATGTTATGTGAACTTTAAAAATAGTTACCAATTCACCTTGTCAAATGGAATCAGGACCAGAGTAAAATACATCCATGCTGTTCCCTGTTTGCTGGGACAGGGTTCCAAGTAGGGGTGCTTCTTTACTGTCCCAGGTCGGAGGATGGTCCTCATCCCCTGGGCTCTCAGGCCATGTACATGGCCAACCCTGCCCTGGATGTGGTAATTATTATCACAGAGGAGCAAGAAGATGGAGAGGAGAAGAGATTGCTAAATCCCATACCTATGAGTCTGGCATTATGTGTTTAGGCAGAAAGATCTTTTATTTTAGACCTTCCTCTTTCTCTCCTCTCTCCCCATTATGTGCCTCTTTACCAACTTTTCTTACCTGGTCATAGCATTTTGCACAAGCATTCAGTATACAGTTGGCACTGAACAGAAGACTGTGAGGCTACCTTCCATTTACAGATAATCCTAAACTGTAACTGCTGGGGTGTGTGCAGTCATTTTAGGAGATCCACTCATTCTGCTGGTGAAGTAAATGGCCATGGTCTCATCGTGTCTTGTCTCCACACATGTGTGGTTGTTAGTGGCACGTCCAGGAAGGAAGAGCAATGGTGAATGTGCATGTTAAACATGTGTGGTTGTTACTGGCATATGGAGGAAGAACTGCAGTGATTCTGCACATTAAACACCACAGGACAAACTGTCGGCACAGAAAAGGATCTGAGAAACCATCCACTCAGACCGCTGGTGTTCCCCATTGGTCAGGCCCCCAATGATTTGGATTGAATTCAAGGTGAATGTCATCTCCCTCTCCATCTTCTAGAATCAGATTAACTGCCATCGATAGCCCATTTATAATGGCCAGTTTCATAGCCTTTTATTGTATTACTAGTGGCCCGGTGCACGAAATTTGTGCACGGGGGGGGGGCGTTTCCCTCAGCCCGGCTTGCACCCTCTCCAATCTGGGACCCCTCGAAGGATGTCCTACTGCTGGTTTACAGAGATCGGGCCTAAACCGGCAGTCAGGCATCCTTCTCGCAGTCCGGGACTGCTGGCTCCTAACTGCTCACCTGCCTGCCTGCCTGATTGCCCCTAACCACTCTGCCTGCCGGCCTGCTTGCCCTCAACTGTCCCCGCCACCGGCCTGCTCACCCCCAACGGCCCCCTGCTGGCCTGCTCACCCCAATCTGCCCCCCTGCTGTCCTGATCACCCCCAACTGACCCCCACTGATGGCCTGCTTGCCCCCAACTGGTCCCCCTGCTGGCCAGCTCACCCCCAACTTCCCCCCCCTGCCAGCCTGATCACCCCCAATGGCCCCCCCCCCACCGGCCTGATCACCCACAACTGCCCTCCCCTCTTGGCCTCTAACTGCCTCTTACTCCATGGGGGCGTGGCCAGCCTGGGTAAGGGGCTGAGGGCTGTCTTCAGGCTGGCCACATCCCCTTCAGGGTGGGGGTCCCCACTGGGGTGCCTGGCCAGCCTGGGTGAGGGACTGATGGCTGTTTTCAGGCTGGCCAAGCCCCCCAGCGGGGACCCTCATCCCATGGGGGTGTGGCCAGCCTGGGTAAGGAGCTGAGGGCTGTTTTCAGGCTGGCCACGCCCCCCGGCGACCCAGGCCCCCAGCCACTCCTTCAGCAGCATCCAGGGCGTCTCCTGCTCGCTCCAGCTCCATGGCCACTGCCATCTTTGTTGGGTTAATTTGCATACTCACTCCTGATTGGCTGGTGGGCATAGTGTCAATTTGCATGTTTCTCTTTTATTAGTGTAGATTAAACAGCACATTTTAAAACCTCAAGAGTTGCATCATTCCTGCAACAGAATGAGAATTCTAGGGTGTTGTAACCACGGATTTGTGCAGATCTGCCCCTTCACCATGAATGCTTTAAAATGTGATTTTCTTTCTTTTTGTTAATCCTCACTCGAGGGTATTTTTCCACTGATTTTTAGAGAGAGTGGAAGAGAGAGGGAAAGACAGAGAGAAACATCAATGTGAGAGAAACACATCGATTGGTTGCCTCCTGCACAAGCCCCAACCAGGGCCCAGACTGGGGAGGAGCCTGCAACCAAGGTACATGCCCTTGACTGGAATTGAACCCAGGACCCTTCAGTCCACAGGCTGACACTCTAGCCAATGTGCCAAACCAGCTAGGGCAAAATGTGATTTTAAAAAATATATTTTTATTGATTGTAGAGAGGAAGGGAGAGGGATAGAGATAGAAACATCAATGATGAGAGAGAATCATTGATTGGCTGCCTCCTGCACACCCCCTACTGGGGATTGAGCCCGCAACCCAGGCAAGTGCCCTTGGCCAGAATCGAACCTGGGACCCTTCAGTTCGCAGGCCAACACTCTATCCACTAGGCCAAACCTGCTAGGGCTGATTTTTTTTTTTAATAAATTAGTGTATTCATGGGTAATCTATACTAATAAAAGGAGAATATGCTAATTAGACCGGACATCTTCCAGATGACCTTCCAGACGTCCTTCCGAACAAAGCCATGGTGGCGGGGCCGAGGCAGAGGTGGTTAGGTGTAGACAGCGCCTGGGAAGGCACATGGGCATTTCTTTAATTATTGTCAGCTGAACCTAAGGTGACAGGCAAAGCCGCATCTTGGATACACATTTACCAAAAAGGCAGATGTGTTATCAGCACTGACTCTTACCTTTGCCCAGGTGTCGGGGAGTGTGTTTTTGATATGTAAATCCAGTCAAGCACCAGGAATGCTCAGGCCTACTCAAGAATGCAAATAATCTCCTTTGTCTTGACTTTTGGTGAAAATTCCTGGTATTTGGGGGTATAAAATAAACACGCTGCATGGGCTTTGGGTCCCTGTCCCTTCATCAGAAGAGGACAGTGGTCCCACCCGGTCCCAGCTTTTTCCTTCCATTTGTGTCTTGTTTCTTTCTTTCTTTTATTTCTCAATCCCCAGCTCCTCTACTCAGGAACTGGACCCGCTCTCTAGCCGCACTGGACGCGGAAAAGAGAGAAAATAGTTACAGTTAGGGGCGATCAAACTGGCAGGGGAGAGCAGTTAGGGGCGATCAAACTGGCAGGGGAGAGCAGTTAGGGGGAGCAGGCCAGGAGGGGAGGGCAGTTAGGGGGATCAGGCCAGCAGGGGAGAGCAGTTAGGGGGATCAGGCCGGGATGGGAGGGCAGTTAGGGGGATCAGGCCGGGAGGGGAGAGCAGTTAGGGGGATCAGGCCGGCTAGCAAGTGAGTGGTTAGGAGCCAGCGGTCCCGGATTGCGAGAGGGATGTCCGACTGCTGGTTTAGGCCCGATCCCGCACCAGCAGTCAGACATCCCCAGAGGGGTCCCGGATTGGAGAGGGTGCAGGCTGGGCTGAGGTACCCCTCCCCCATGCATGAATTTTGTGCACTGGGCCTCTAGTCTATAATATTAAAAGTGTAATATACTAATTAAACTGGACGACCTTCCAGATGAAGCCGGAGCTGCGAGGGAAGCCCAGGTCCTGGTTCCCTGCCAGCAGCCAGAGGGAAGCCCAGGTCCCAGGTGCCAGAGGGAAGCTGGGGGAAGGAAGGCCTACTCTTGCACGAATTTTGTGCATCAGGCCTTTAGTGGTATATAAAGCTGGGGTCGCCAAACTATAGTCCATAGATCAAATCAGGCCCACCTCCTGTTTTTTTAAATAAAGTTTTTTTTTAAATGAAGTTTTATTGGAACAAACAGCCATGCCCATTCATTTACATGTTGCCTATGGCTGTTCTCATTCTACAACAGCAGAAGTGAGCAGCTGTGACAGAGATGGACTGCATGGCCTGCAAAGCCTAAAATATTTACTATCCACTCCTTTTGTAGGAATTGTTTGCTGACTTCTGAAAGGATTGTTTTTCTGTTTCCCACATGAGCATCAACATGGTTCTGAATACAGTAAACAGTAACACTTAAGCGGATCTAAGCACCCATCCAGGGAAGGAAGGACCCCAGTTAAAGAGAAAGAAAGCATTTAGTTCTGAAGGATAATTGGGCTGTTATGTAAGTCAGACATCAGGGCAGCTGAGAGTAAGCAAGCTCTGCACACCCAGCGTCTACGAAGCATAGAGAGTTTACCAGGCCAAAGCTGAATGAATCAGAGCAGCCAGGCCATGAGAAATGTAGGAAAGCTGTTTTGTTTTTTAAATATATTTTTATTGGTTTCAGAGAGAGGATGGGAGAGGGAGAGAGATAGAAAAACCAATGATAAGAGAGAATCATTGATCGGCTGCCTCCTGCACGCCCCCTACTGGGGATTGAGCCCGAAACCGGGGCATGTGCCCTTGACTGGAATCAAACCCAGGACCCTTCAGTCCATAGGCCGACGCTCTATCCACTGAGCCAAACCAGCCAGGGCAGGAAAGCTGTTTTCAAAGCCTAGCAGAGCTAGACCAAGTGTGATTGATCTCTGATTCCATAATTACTAGTATCTTTCTTAAAAATAGGTAGTACCTAGAGCCTGTGCCTGTCACTCCTATCACAGATATGGTTTCTTTTGAAGCCTGAGGCAGAGTTACCATATCAATCTCTCACTACTAGAGCCCTTGAACATCACAGACAGGAGTATGGGCTCAGCAGCCACACTGCCTAGGTTTGAACCAGCACCACCAGATGCTAGCATCTGGCCTTATTCATCTGTATAATCACAGTGTCTACCCCCGAGGCAGTGAGATTAATGAGTTAATATATCTCAAGTGCTTGGAACAGTTTTGGCATACACCAGAGCCACAGACATGGCAGCTATACTGTAACTATAACATTATTTTTATTAGAACAGTCCTTGGCCGTTGGTAAGAACTCAATATATGTTAGCTGTTTTAGAGAAAGTGGGAGCATGCTCCCAAACCCTTGAGTAAAGCATGCTCATTCTAGACAAGGAATTTGCAGTTCGCCTGAGGCTGAGAGATAACCAACACCTGACATGAGCCCTGGAAGCCGCCCCCGCAGGGCCTGGGCATCAGAATAATTCAGTTTCATAACTGCATTCATGAATATTGAGTGTTCTATATTCATGAGTGTCCTATAAGCCCGGCAGCAGTGTTGCTGTACTTGTTTTTGGGAGCTGCTCCCAGCTCTGCGGTTGATGCTGTGGCACCTGCTAAATCCCGCTGCCGGGATGGAAGACTTACTCGGAGCCCTCTGACAGCTGCCTTCCCCAAGGCCAGGCCTCCTTCTGAGACAGCCCCCATCTCATGACTGGCCATGGGCATGGCAAGGCCGGCCTCTTACTTTAGCTGGGAACTGCTCTGAGGGGCTATCCAAACTCCATAGGCCTCAGTGGGTCGGCTGGAGGCTTTTTGGCAATTCACGGCAGATAAATTTCTTCCTTTGCCCAATCCCACATCCTTTGCCTTCCTTCACAGGTGTTGACCCCAAGATAACTTCTTAGTAAACTTCTTAATACGACTAATCTCTGTCTCGGGTCTGCTTCCTGGAAATCCCAACTATGAAGACAGGCCAAGCTCCTGCCTGCCTCAGAGCGCTGCATGCCAGCACAGTGCTAATCACCAGCTGCTCCCTTTGCCCGGTGTGTTTTTTAATATATGTTTATTGATTTCAGAGAGGAAGGGAGAGGGAGAGAGAGATAGAAACACCAATGATGAGAGAGAATCACTGAGCAGCTGCCTCCTGCACACCCCACTCTGGGGATCGAGCCCACAACCCAGGCATGTGCCCTGACTGAGAATCGAACCGTGACCTCCTGGTTCATAGGTCGATGCTCAACCACTGAGCCATGCCGGTCAGGCTGCCTATTGTTTTCGTCATTTTTTCTGATCACATGACTCGTGGGCTGAGTATCTTGTCAATGTTGTCTTTCTTTGGGGGAAGCTATTCTACAACAATGATGGTTACTCACTTCATCATCTCCTTGAGGTCCCCCCACCCCTCTCGGGGGTTCTGAGACACAATGAGCTTGGAGCGCAGATTTTCACACTGAGATGCCACCGCATCTACTGCTGGGGCGACAGCGTCATGGGTGACAATGCACTTGGCTTTTGAAGACTGCAGTCTGTAGAGGATGTCTTTCTGGGTCAGCTGAGTGTCCCTGGAATTGAAACTGCACCTAAAGGAGCAGAAAAGAAACAATGTTTAGAAGGAAGGCTTCCCCATCCTGTTAGGGTGTGTAGATAGCTCCATGCATTCTGTATTTCTCAGAATGGCTTCATCCATTCCCCTGGCAAGGTGTCTTCTATTTGTCTTCCTTTCATTACCCTGCTTTTGCCTTTCATGGGATCTCAAAGCTTTGGCCTAAAGTGAAAGAATGTTAAATGCTGGATAATCATCATCTATCTGAAGACCATAACATTCACCTTGAAGAGGGTTTTGATTGAAAAGTGTATTACCCAGCACTTATTAAGTACTTGAGTGCCAGGTGCTATTCTAAGTGTTTTTGCATATTTTAACTCATTTATAATCCTCACCCAAAAACTCCAAACACTAAAGCTATGAATAACTTGCCCAACATCACCAAAGCAGAAGGTAGCCATGCAGGACTGGTCCCTGCAGCCTCCCGAGCTAGCTGTGCACGAGGCCACTTCATCCAGTGCCTCTTAGAATGCATGGACCGTTCTGCTCCTTCCCAGAGCGCAGGACTGAGGCAGCCACCCTGCTCTGTGCCGCTGCGGCCGCCTGCTGTAACTGCTCTGCAGGTGAAGGTTAAGACTGAGTGCCTGAGCCAGATACTGATAGGTTGGCCTTGGACAAGACACTTCATCTCCAAGAATGCCAAGTTCTGCAGCTGTAAAATGGGGATTATAATAATAGGTGCTACCTTCTTTATAGGATTGCTGAGGATTCAATTAACTAAAATGTGTAACAAGTTTAAAATAGTGCTGAACAAATTTTAGCTATTGTTTTCTCAAAGGATGAATGGACTTTCAAGACTATACCTTTATATATCTAATCTGCCTATAGCCACACCCCAGGCTTCACCACTCGAGTTCCAGACCTTCCCAGAGCGAGGAAGGCACGCCACATGCCTTACTCCTCCCGGCGACCCAGGCTCCACGCTGACTCCTGTCCACTTCAGAAAGGCTAAGCCCTTCCAGTGGAGTTCTGAAGGGACAGGCAACTGCAACCACATAGCCTTGTGATGGGGTCCTGGTTGTGAAATACCTTCTCTTTGTAACAAGGTGATGCTTATGAGGTGTAACTCCAAGGCTATTCCTTTGAGATGTTTCACCTGGGGATAGGTAGCTACCTGACTCTTTCCAAGGTGTGAAGGCACTAACAATGAGTCAGCACATCATGAAAAAGCACAGTATTTATTTTTACTTATTTTTTAATTACATACTAGAGGCTCAGTGCACAAAATTCGTGCATGGGGGTGTACCCTCAGCCCAGCCCGCACCCCTCTCTAATCCGGGACCCCTTGGGGGTTGTCTGACTGCCGGTTTAGGCCCAATGGGATCGGGCCTAAACCAGCAGTCGAACATCCCTCTCACAATCCTGGACCACTGGCTCCTAATCGCTCACCTTACTGCCTGCCTGGTCACCCCTAACTGCCTCTGCATGCCAGCCTGATTGCCCCGAACTGCCCCCCCTGCCAGCCTGGTTGCCCCTAACTCCCCCCTGCTGCCAGCCAGGTTGCCACCAACTGTCCCCCCCCCCCACCGGCCTGGTCACCCCTTACTGGCTCCCCTGCCAGCCTGGTCACCCCCAAGTCTCCCCCCGCCAGCCTAGTCGCCCCTCACCGCCCCCGTCAGCCTGGTCACCCCCAACTGCACCACCCCTGCCAGCCTGATCGCCCCTATCTGCTCCCCTGCAGGCCTGATCACCCCCAACTGCCCCCTCTGCCGGCCTGATCGCCCCACACAGCCTGCTGTTCAGTCATTTGGTCGACCCTCACTAACCCCCCTCCCAGCCTGGTCGCCCCACGCAGCCTGCTTATTCAGTCGTTTGGCCATCCCGCACTAACCCCCCTGCTGGCCTGGTCACCCCACACAGCCTGCTTGTTCAGTCGTTTGGTCATCCCTCACTAATTCCCCTGCCGGCCTGGTCGTAGGCAACCATCTTGTGAGGGTGTGAGGTCAATTTGCATATTACCTCTTTATTATATGTGATGTCCCCTTTTTTTCCCATTGACCCCTTCTAAGCCATCCCTCCCCTGCCACCTCACTGTCTGTGTCCATGGGCCATGCATATATGCATCCAAGGTCCTTGGTGGATTACTTCCCCCCTTGACACCCCTTCCCTCTGAGATTCTGCACTAAGAAGCACAGTATTTAAATACATCACCCTTAGATAATTAACGTCAGCCAATACATAATTCATATATCTTTAAAAGAATCTATTGCTCTAGTCAGTTTGGCTCAGTGTATAGAGCATTGACCTGCAGACTGAAGGGTCCTGGGTTCGATTTCAGTCAAGGGCATGTACTTTGGTTGCAGGTTCCCCAGCCCTGGTCAGGGTTCGTGCAGGAGGCAACCAATGGATGTGTTTCTCTCACGTAGATATTTCTCCCTGTCTCTTCCTCTCCCTTTTACTCTCTCTAAAAATCAATGGAAAAATATCCTCGGGTGAGGATTAACAGAAAAAATAATAATTATTATGAAATCTCAGCTGCAACCAGGCTTATTGGGTCAGAATCCACATTAAAACATATTTTTTATTAAATTTCTTGGGGTGGCATTGGTTAATACAATTATATAGGTTTCAAGTGTACAATTCTATACTATGTCATCTGTATATTGTATTGTGTTCACCACCCAAGTGAAATCTTTTTCCACTGCCATTTATTTGACCCCTTTTACCCTTTACTACCCTTTCCACCCTCTTCCCTCTGATAACCATATTGTTGTCTGTGTAATAAGATTCCCAAGTGATTCATGTGCACATCGAAGTTTGAGAAAAATGAACTAGGTGATTTTTAAGAACTATTCCTATTTGAAATTTTATGAAGCTTGTAGCAAATGTTGGCAACTGCAAGTCTAGTTCTGACTTGCTGAGTGACTTTGGGCAAATGACTTAATGTTGTGTGTTTTTTTAACTTATCTTTATTATTGAGAGTATCACAGATGTCCCACCCATTTTGTCCCCACTGCCCTTCCATCTGGTTCCCATCCCTCCCAGGCCTTCACCACCCTATTGTCTGTGACCACAGGTTATGCATATATGCATATACATTCTTTGGTTAATCTCATCCCATCCCCGTCCCCATCCCATCTCCCTTCCCTCTGAGATCCGTCAGTCTGTTCCATTTTTCCATGCCTCTGGTTCTAATTTATTCATCAGTTTATTTTGTTCATTAGATTTCACATATGATTGAGATCATGTGATACTTACCTTTCTCTGACTGGCTTATTTCACTTAGCATAATACTCTCCAGGTCCCTCCATGCTGTTGCAAAGGATAAGAGATCCTTCTTTTTCACTGCTGCATAGTATTCCATGGTGTAAATGTACCACAGCTTTTTTATCCACTCATCTGCTAATGGGCTGTTTCCAAATCTTAGCTATTGAAAATTGTTCTGCATACATTCTTTCTGATTGGTGTTTCGGGTTTCTTAGGATATATTCCCAGTGAGATTACTGGGTCAAATGGGAGTTCCATATTTAATTTTTTTAGGAAATCCCATACTGTTTTCCCTAATGGCTGCACCAGTCTGCATTCCCACCAGCAGTGAACTAGGGTTTCCTTTTCTCCACATCCTCGCAGCACTTGTCATTTGTTGATTTGTTGAGGGTAGCCATTCTGATACCTCATTGTCATTTTAACTTGCATCTCTCTAATGATTAATAACGTTGAGTATTTTCTCATATGTCTCTTGGCCATCTGTATGTCCTCTTTGGAGAAGTGTCTATTTTAGGTCCTTTGCCCATTTTTTAATTGGATTGTTTGTCTTCCTTTTGTTGAGTTGTATGAGTACTTTATTTTTTTTCAGTTTCAAGAAAAACGATTTTAAATATAATAATGTTACATGCAATAAATCTTACATCTCAAGAAAAACCATTTTAAATATGATGTTACAGGCAATAAACACCAATTATTCAAGAAAAATTATCTTACATATATTACATGCAATAAACATTAATATTTCAAGAATAAAAGGATTTTAAGAATAATATTACCAAAACTGTACTAACAAAAGTTCTAGGAAATATTAAAAATCTTCTAATAACAGGATTACTTCTATTATATTCTAGTATTCTTTTTCCCCTCTGGTTTTTGTTCATCAGTTTATGTTGTTCATTACATTCCACAAATGAGTGAGATCATATGATATTTATCTTTCTCCAACTGGCTTATTTCACTTAGCATTATGCTTTTAAACTCTATTTTGTTGGATGTGAGTATTGCTACTCCAGCTTTTTTTTTTCTTTTCCATTTGCATGGGAAAGATTTTTTTCCCATCCCTTCACTTTCATCCTGTGTGTCTTTTATTTTAAGGTGGGTCTCTTGTAGACAGTATATACTTGGGTCATGTTTTTATATCCATTCTGCTACCCTACACCTTTTGATTGGAGCATTTAATCCATTTACATTTAGGGTTATTATTGAGAGGTACTTACTTATAGCCATTTTAATTCTTCATGGCTAGGTTTCTCTCTCTGTTTCCTCTTCTCAGCAATCCCTTACAGCAATCCCTTTAGCATTTCTTGTCATGCTGACTTGGTGGTGATGAACTCCTTTAGCCTTTTTTTGTCTGGTAAGCTTTTTTTAATTTTTTTTCTGGTAAGCTTTTTAGTTGACCGTCTATTTTGAATGATAGCCTTGCTGGATATGGTAATCTTGGTTTCAGATTCTTGCTTTCCATTACCTTGAGTACTTCATGCCATTCCCTTCTGGCCTGTAGAGTTTCTGATGAGAAATCAGGCATCAGCTGTAGTAACCCACATTTGGGCTCCAGCTGCAAGTGTCCCCCCACACGACCTGCGTGGTTCAGGGTTCGGGTTCTGGAGGAGGCCGCACACAAATGAAAGAGACTAGAAAATATTGATTTGGATTTATCGGGGGCCAGGCGGAAGCCCAACTCTAGGGGGAGGACTCCTCTTTGCTCTGGCCTTGCGATCCCTTTTATTAAGGTTTGGGATCCACCATAGCCAGTAATAGCCAATCAGCAAGGATTTACATAAGACTAAAATGTGGGAGTTGCTTTAGCTACCATTGTCTCAACTAGACAGTGAGTGGTTGGCTGACCTTTCAGAGCTTCAAGGTTGACCAGCCTTCCGGGTTCCTTGTCCACACCTCTCTGCTAGTGAGGACAATGGGCAGCTTCCGACAATCAGCCTTATGGGAACTCCTTTGTAGGTAACGGTTTTATTTTCTCTTGCTGCCTTTAAGATTCTTTGTCTTGCCGAAACCGGTTTGGCTCAGTGGATAGAGCGTCGGCCTGTGGACTGAAGGGTCCCGGGTTCGATTCCGGTCAAGGGCATGTACATTGGTTGTGGGCACATCCCCAGTGGGAGGTGTGCAGGAGGCAGCTGATCGATGTTTCTCTCACATCGATGTTTCTAGCTCTCTATCCCTCTCTCCTCCTCTCTGTAAAATATCAATAAAATATATATTAAAAAAAAAAGATTCTTTGTCTTTAATTTTTGGCATTTTAATTATGATGTGTCTGGGTGTGGGTCTGTTTGGGGTTCTCTGTGCCTCCTGAACTTGTGTGACTTTTTCCTTTACCAGGTTAGGGAAGTTTTCTACCATTATTTCTTCAAACACCTTCTCTGTTTCTTTCTCCCTTTCTGCCTCTTCTAGCACACCTACCATTCTAATATTGTTATGTTTCACATTGTCCCACAGCTCTTTTAAGCTGTCCTCCTGTTTTTTAATTTCTTTTTCTTTTTGGTTCTCTAATTGAGTGATATTTTCAACTCTGTCTTCTAATTTACTGATTCAATCCTCAGCTTCCCCTAATCTGCGGTGTATTTCTTCCAGTGTGTTCTTTATTTGTGCTATGTCATTCTTTATCTCAGACTGTTCTTTTTTCATAGTTACTATATCTTTTTTTATACTGTTGAGCATTTTTAACATCATTACTCTGAACTCTGTTTCAGATAAATTTCTCATCTCTGCTTCATTTATCTCTTCTTCTGGAGAATTCGCTAGTCCTTTCATTTGGGGGTTGTTTCTTTGTTTCCTCATTTTGGTTGTCTGTTTGGGTTTGTGACAAGTTTTAGGTAGATCCTCTATACCTCTCAATGTCTAGTGCACGACAGTGTTAAAGGCTGTTTCTGACTAATTGGACCAGGCAAAGACTCAAAGCCTCCAGAGACCACCTTTGCCTACAGACTGATAGGATTCTGACTTGAATTGCCCCCCAGACAATCATCCTCAGGTGTGGCCAGAAATTATTTTTAACAGGGTGGGGCAGTTGCTTCTACCTGGAGGCTAATTGTTACTTTTAATCTCTTAAGTGGCCTCAGGGCAAGGTGTTTTCCAATAGGGTGTGTCGACTGTCTTCCCTCCAGGCAAGGCAGATGTCTATTTGGGAAAGACTCAGCCCAGGAAACTTGGGGTGTCTGCCTTCTGAGCTCTATTCCCCTGAGTACCCAGTCCTGGTTTCTGCCCTCACAGCTCCAGTCCACTTCACACACCCTCTGCTGGAGCACAAGGTGAGTGGCTTCACAGGGAATTCTTGTGTGTTGGCTCTTTAAGAGGGTGCCCGAACTTTCAGCTGCTACTCCCTGGCAGACAGCACCCCACTGCTTTTCACAGCCAGATGTTATGTGGGTACTCTCCTCCGTATGGTGTTCTCTGCTGGGGAGCCCAGCTTCAGAATTAGATCCCATAGTTCTCAGTGGCATCCCCCTGCCCACTACCAAGATATCTCTCTGGGACTTCAGTTGCCATCTGTGCATGCCTGGCCAGCCCTTTTGTGCCTCCACCCCTCCTACCAGTCTCTATGTGGTCTCCACCTTCAGTCCTTGGATATCAGGGTTCTCTCCTGTGAGTTTTCCATTGATTATTCAGGAAGCCTTCCCATATTTCAGTTGTAATTCCAGCTTGTTCCTGGGAGCATGTCCGTGCAGCATCCTCCTACTCTGCCACCATTTTTAATCTTCCATATGAGTACTTTATATATTTTGGAAACTAACCCCTTATCAGACTATCATTGGCAAATACATTCTCCCATACAGTGGACTCCCTCTTCATTTTTTAAAAAATATATTTTATTGATTTTTTACAGAGAGGAAGGGAGAGGGATAGAGAGTTAGAAACATCGACGAGAGAGAAACATCGATCAGCTGCCTCCTGCACACCCCCCACTGGGGATGTGCCCGCAACCAAGATACGTGCCCTTGACCGGAATCGAACCTGGGACCCTTCAGTCTGCAGGCCGATGCTCTATCCACTGAGCCAAACCTGTTAGGGCTCCCTCTTCATTTTGATGCTGGTTTCTTTTGCTGTGCAGAAGCCTTTTATTTTGATGTAGTCCCCATTTGTTTATATTTTCCTTTGTTTCTCAGGAGAAGTTTTGGTGAAAATACTATGTGAGCTGTCTGAGGTTTTGCTGCCTACGTTTTTTTCTAGGATTTTTATGGTCTTGTGACTTAATGTTTTTTTCTCCCAATCTATGAAAGCTTTGGCCTTCCTATTTATAAAATACTAGTGGCCCAGTGCACAAAATTCATGCATGGGGGTTGGGGGTGGTGTCCCTCAGCCCGGCCTGCACCCTCTCCAATCTGGGACCCCCTCAGAGGATGTCCGACTGCCGGTTTAGGCCCAATCCCACAGGGCCTAAACCAGCAGTCAGACATCCCTTTTGCAATCTGGGACCACTGGCTCCGAACCGCTCACTTGCCTGCCTGCCTGATCACCCCTAACCACTCTGCCTGCTGGCCTGATCGCCCCCAACTGCACCACCCTTCTGGCCTGATCACCCCTAACTGCCCCCCCCATCTGTTAGCCTGACTGCCCCCAACTGCACCCCCCTGCTGGCCTGCTCATCCCCAACTGTTCTCCCTTGCCAGCTTGATCACCCCCAACTGCCCTCCCCTGCCGGCCTGCTCATCCCAAACTGCCCCCTGTGCTGGCCTTCTCACCCCTAACTGCCCCCCCTTGCCAGCCTTATCGCCCCCAACTGCTCCCCCCTTCTGGCCTGCTCGCCCCCAACTGCCCCCCCCCACTGGCCTGATCACCCCCAACTGCCCTCCCCTCCTGGCCTGATCGCCCCTAACTGCCTCTGCCTTGGCCCCACCACCATGGCTTTGTCCAGAAGGTCTCCCGGTCTAATTAGTATATTACCCTTTTATTAGTATAGATGGGTCCCCCCCTCCAAAAAAAAAAAAAAAAGAAAATCATAAGGCTCTTATGAAGATTGAATGAGCAAAAAAATTTTTAAAGCCAGTGGGGTCACATACATTATAGAAACCTCATAAAGATCTGTGAGCTGATAATTGGCTATTTCACTAGCTTTGTGTGGTAATTAACACTTAAAAAAAGGGACCAGCTCATTGGGAATTAACATTTTAAAATAACTATATATACTAAGATTTCTGGTGTAACTGGATTTGGCTTGTAAAAATACAAAAAGAGCCGAAACCGGTTTGGCTCAGTGGATAGAGCGTCGGCCTGTGGACTGGGGGGTCCCGGGTTCGATTCCGGTCAAGGGCATGTACCTTGGTTGCGGGCACATCCCCAGTGGGAGGTGTGCAGGAGGCAGCTGATCGATGTCTCTCTCTCATCGGTGCTTCTAGCTCTCTATCCCTCTCCCTTCCTCTCTGTAAAATATCAATAAAATATATTTAAAAAAAAAACATTTAAAAAAAATACAAAAAGAGTTTGAAAATTAAAATGTTATATAACAGAGTATGTTTTTGAGGGCTGTCGGATAGAACTGAGAAACTGGAAATAAGGGAACTAGACTGTCTCTGAAGAGCTAAACTATAAACTCAACATAAACGAGGTCAGAACAGAGACATGCGAAGCCAGTGGAAGCAGACATGATTCACAGAGGAGCAACCTGCACCTGGTACATGCTATGTTAGCAGAGGACTGGGCTCAGGAGGGCCCTTGCACCACAGGGCAGGCGGGAAGGACACTTGCTGGGCATCCCGAGTGCACCCATCCAGGCCTGTCTAGAGGCAGTCACAGGTAGGGTATTTCACATGTTAGGTCCTGGGATGCGGTGATCCCTAGCCAGCACCCATGTTCACACCAGGTGCTTTATGTTCCAAACTTACCAGTCACCTCCTGCCTCAGCACCTTTGTGCATGCTCTTCCACTTGCTAGAATGCTCTCATTACCCACCCTCTCCACTGGCGGAGTCGTCCCTCAGGTCTCAGCATAAACACCCCTGACTTTCTCAGTCTCAGTGGTCCCTCTTATACACTCCAATGGCTGCTGTGTTCTCTCCTAGGACTTGTCACACTTATACAGTATGTGTTTATCTAACTCGTGACTCTCCCCCACTGGGCCCTACACCTCATCGCTCCTGAAATAGAGCAAGTGCCCAGTGACCATCTGTTGCATGGAAATATGGGTGGGTATAGAGGGATTCGTGAATAGATTGGGCTTTCAAATCCTGATGCCAGTAAATGATGAAAGTTACTGTTCTGTACACCAAACACACTTCCAGCTAAACTTCCTCTTTTCGTGCAGGTGCCTTAACAGGGAGAAAGAGCTACTCATACCAGTCTTTTGGTCCTTCATGCAAATAGATAAATTGGTAGTGTCATTTTATCCACTCTATAGCATAAACATGGTAATGAGGGCCCCTCACCGCACCCCAAGATCCTGTGCTGTACTCTTCACGCACTAACATGGACCAGCTTCTGACCTGCCAGGCCAGTGCCCAGCTCTGGTCAATATCAGGCAGGGCCGTGAGGTCTGCAAGGCTTCCAGTCGGAGAGTCTCCCTCCTCTGCTCAGTGGTTCTCAAACCTGACTAGGCATCAGAACCACCTGAAGGGCTTGTTAAACACAGATTGCTGTGTTTTGCCTGTCTCCACCGAGTTTGGGATTCAGTAGATCTGGGGCCGGAGAATTTACATTTCTGACCAGTTCCCAGGGATGCTGATGCTGCTGGCCCAGGGGCATGAGAGCCACAGCTTAGCACTGTTCCTCTGTAGGACTCGGCACCTTTCATTTTGGGGAAACACAGTATAACTCATCCCAATCTTCTCCCATTTAGTAATGCATTTCTCAACTTTTTAAGACTCCTCAAAAGACACCATTCAATTCTACATTTTTAATTATTATTATTATTATTGATTTCAGAGAGGAAGGGAGAGGGAGAGATAGAAACATCAATGATGAGATAGAATCATTGATCCGCTGCCTCCTGCACACCCCCCACTGGGGATTGAGCCTGCAACCCAGGCATATGCCCTTGACCGGAATCGAATCTGGGACCCTTTGGTACACAGTCTGATGCTCTATCCACTGAGCCAAACTGGCCAGGGCCATTTTTCTTTTTTTATTGCAAAATATGCCAAACATGCAACAGAATTTATGCAGTGTATCTATATGATTTACTTTTTTTTTTCTTTTGAATACTTTTTTTTAATTTAATAAATATTGTTCAGATTATTACAATTGTTCCTCTTTTTCCCCCCCCATAGCTCCCCTCCACCCGGTTCCCACCCCACCCTCTGCCCTTAGCTCCCCCCCACTGTCCTCATACATAGGTGTATGCTTTTAGTCCAGTCTCTTCCCGCACCTCCCACACCCCTTTCCCCCAGAGAATTGTCAGTCCACTCCCTTTCTATGTCCCTGATTCTATTATATTCACCAGTTTATTCTCTTCATCAGATTTTTTATTCACTTGATTTTTAGATTCACTTGTTGATAGACATGTATTTGTTGTTCATAATTTTTATCTTTACCTTTTTCTTCTTCTTCCTCTTCTTAAAGAATACCTTTCAGCATTTCATATAATACTGGTTTGGTGGTGATGAACTCCTTTAGCTTTTTCTTATCTGTGAAGCTCTTTATCTGACCTTCAATTCTGAATGATAGCTTTGCTGGGTAGAGTAATCTTGGTTGTAGGTTTTTGCTATTCATCACTTTGAATATTTCTTGCCACTCCCATCTGGCCTGCATAGTTTCTGTTGAGAAATCAGCTGACAGTCGTATGGGTGCTCCCTTGTAGGTAATTAACTGTTTTTCTCTTGCTGCTTTTAATATTCTCTCTTTGTCTTTTGCCCTTGGCATTTTAATTATGATGTGTCTTGGTGTGGTCCTCTTTGGATTCCTTTTGTTTGGGGTTCTGTGCGCTTCCTGGACTTGTAAGTCTATTTCTTTCACCAGGTGGGGGAAGTTTTCAGTCATTATTTCTTCAAATAGGTTTTCAGTATCTTGCTCTCTCTCTTCTGGCACCCCATAATTCGGATGTTGGTACGCTTGAGATTGTCCTAGAGGCTCCTTACACTATCTTCAACTTTTTGGATTCTTTTTTCTTTTTGCTTTTCCGGCTGAGTGTTTTTTGTTTCTTTGTATTTCAAATCTTTGACTTGATTCTTGCGGTCCTCTAGTCTGCTGTTAGGTCTCTGTATAATATTTTTTATTTCAGTCAGTGTATATTTAATTTCTAGTTGGTCCTTTTTCATATCTTCAAGCGTCTTGCTAAATTTATTGGCCTTTTCTAGGAAATTCTTGAAAAACCTTATAACCATGGTTTTGAACTCTATATCCAGTCATTTGTTTTCCTCCATTTCTTTCATTTGTGATCTGTTTCTTTGTCTCCTCATTTTCGTTGCTTCCTTGAGTTGGTAGAGTAGCTTTGTGTGATAGGTGTCCTCTAGGGCACAGTGGCTCAGCCTCCCCAGTTACCTGAGGTGGACACTCTTGGTGCACCCCTTTGTGGACTGTGTGTACAGCCTTGTTGTAGTTAAGTCTTGATTGTTGTTGGTATCATTGGGAGGAATTGACCTCCAGGCCAGTTGGCTGTGAGGATCAGCTGTGTCTATGCTGGGAGAACTTCTGTGCTGGAGACACTCTTATGAGACAAGACTTGCAAAATTGCAAAAGCCTCTGTGCTCAGCTTGGATGGGGCAGAGTTTCAGGGCGGAGCAGAAAGCCTTGGTTTCCCGTCAGCCCTGCCCTGTGAGGCCCCTGGGTCTCAGTGTCCCTCGGTAATCACTGCAAGCACCTCTGAGAGAAAGCTGCCCTCGAGTTTCACCCATTTCCAGGTAGTCCAGTTTCTCCCCGAATGAGTCGGGGTTCCCAGAAACTTGCCCGGAACTGGAGTTCAGCGCAGTCAGGAGCTTCCGTCTCCCTCCCGCTTTAGAAAGTCAGCCACACACTCTGCCTCCCGTGCATTCAGCAGTCAGTCCTCTCTGCACACGCATGCCTCCGGACCTCTGCCTTCCGCAGCTCCCAAGTCTCAGTGTGCTTTCTCTTTTCCTGACAGTCCAGATTCCCCCCGAATGAGTCTGGTTTCCCAGCATCTCGGCCGGGTCTGGAGTTCAGTGCTGTTGGGAGCTTCCTTCTCCCTCCCGCTTTAGAAAGCCAGCTGCACACTCAGCCACCCGTGCACACAGCCGCCTGTCCTCTCCGTGTGCGAGTCTCCGTACCTCAGCCTTTTGCAGCTCCTCTGAGTCTCAATGTGCTTTCCTCTTTTCTTCTAGTTGTAGAATTTCCACTCAGCCAGCTTTCCTGTGGTTCTGGATGGTGTCTGTTTTGTCTTTTAGTTGTAGTTTTGATATTTTTGTGTGAGGCAGCAGTTTAGGTGTTTACCTATGCCACCATCTTGGTTTCTCTCCTATGATTTACTTTTAAAATATAAAAATATGCATTACTTACCACCCAGTTTAAGAAAAACAATTTAACAATATGTGTGAGGCCCCATGTGCCTGGCCCCTGCTTCCCAGAAACTATTGGACAAATTTGTGTGAAACATTCCTTTGCCATTCTTGATCATTTTATCACATACGTATATAACCCTAAGAAATATGTGAACAACTGAAGTCCTTGTAAATATTTCAATTACCTAAGGTTTCTTAAGAGGGAAAACTTATTAGGAGATTACATAACTCTGAGCACATTTCCAATTCTGCCATAAGGACTGGCATAGTTAGTTGCCGAGAACCAATTCCAGCATGTAATAATTACAAGAGTTCCGTCAAAAGGTTGATGGGACTTAGGTGGCTCAATAGGGTGAGCCACATATGTAGTTTACCTGTTGGAAACGGCTAAAGGGCACTTCCCCCAAACCTGAATAGAATGACTGCTTGCTGCCAGACGGCCAGCTCAGGGCATTTTATTGCCTCCTGTTGGCCAAACACCTGAACAGCTGTAGGCTATTCCCCAAACTGATAATGCTTCTGTATTCTACCCTTTGATACCTTACCCTTTGAAGTGTATATTTCCACCTTGCCTTGGGACAAATTGTGTTTAATAAAAGCACGGAGTCCTGAGACAAGGAGAGTCTTCTAGCTCCTTCAGCTGAAGCTCCTCTGACCCCCAATGCCTCTCAAATTTATATTTTGTCCATGGACTCTTTAATCATCTACACGCAGCCCCTTTCTCCAGAATGCTGAACCCTTTGTAAGGCTGGGAAAAAGAACCCCGGCATTATGACGCCCTAACGAGGGACACCAACAGTTAGTATAATAGACTTATCATTCATCACCTTCCTCTCCTTCTTCCTTCTAAGAGACTCTGCTTGCTCTCTTGCCCACAGCCCCAGGAACCATGTTCTATCAGATGAAGCTGCCTCTGACCACATCTGAGCGGCCTAAGCCAAGCTGTGCCAATCAGATTCTGCCTCAAGTATTTGATTTAAGAGACGGAGTGGATTATTGGTTGGGACATATTAGTATAGGGTCAGAGCCCGAGGAATCTGTGTGGCAAACAGTTAAGTGCCAGCCAAATGAAAGGGAACAGAAAAACCATGTGTTAGCAGAAAGAAGTCAACGGGGCAACGCTTGGACGAGGAAGACAAGAGCCCTGTGGCTCCAGAGCACGAGAGAGAAAGCCGCTGCCTGCTGAAGGGCCTGGGTCCTTGCAGAGACCACTGTTCTTCCTGCACTTCATTTCAGCAAGGTTCTCAGTAGGAGTTCAGCAGTTCTCCCTGCCTGAACTGATGGGAATGCATCTGGCAATCAGTCTCTTAATAAGACAATGTGCTTACACAGCATTTGTGAATGCAATCATTTTGTTTCAAAAAACTGTCACAGTGGACTATGTAGACACAGACAACAGTGAGGTGATGGCCAGAGGGCAGGGGTGGGGGCTGGGTGGAGGTGGGCGAAGTGGGGGAAATGGGGACATCTGTAATAGTCTCAACAATAAAAGTAAAGTAAAAATATATAAATAAATAAAATTAAAGTGGACTATACAACTCCAACATATAACTTAAATGTACACATGAGATTAGAGCATATAACTCTCTGCAATGCAAGTAATGATTATAATAAATTAATAATGGCTACTTACTGTAATGATTTATTATGACAATAGGGATATTAATTCAACAAACATTTTGCTGAGCATTTACTATATGCCAATCACTGGCGATCAGAGATGAATGTATCATAGTCATTGCCTTTTTTTTTTAAATATATTTTTATTGATTTCAGAGAGGGAGGGAGAGGGAGAGAGAGTTAGAAGCATCAATGATGAGAGAGAATCATTGATTGGCTCCCTCCTGCATGCCCCGACTGGGGATCAAGTCTGCAAACAGGGCATGTACCCTTGACCAGATTCAAACCTAGGACCCTTGAGTCCACAGGCCAATGCTCTATCCACTGAGCCAAACTGGCTAGGGCAGTCATTGCCTTTTGAGAACTACATAGTCCTATGAGAATGACGGAGGTAGGAGCAAATACACCAGACAATAGAGCACAGGTTAACAGACATGCATGTTTTTGGGGTGAGCCTAAAAATGAAAGCACCTAGAGTGGAGCAGCAGGCCGGGTTGCTTGAGGAGCTGACATGAAAGCCAGGCCTTGAGGGTCTAACAACAATTGTCTAGGTCAGTGGTCGGCAAACTCATTAGTCAACAGAGCCAAATATCAACAGTACAACGATTGAAATTTCTTTTGAGAGCCCAATTTTTTAAACTTAAACTTCTTCTAACACCACTTCTTCAAAATAGACTCGCCCAGGCTGTGGTATTTTGTGGAGGAGCCACACTCAAGGGGTCAAATAGCCACATGTGGCTCGCGAGCCACAGTTTGCCGACCACAGGTCTAGGTGGTGAGTGTGGGGAAGGCTTTCCAAGTGAAGGAAGCAGTGTGCCTAAGCACCTGGAGACAGGAAAGGTAGCAAACCTTATAAGAAACCGTTTGACATGGAGTAAGAGGGGAGAAAATGAGAATAAAGAGAAGCCAGCTAGAGCCTTCCATGACACCTGAAGGTCAGATTTTATCTGGGAGGCAACGGGGAGTTATGAAATAAAGTCAAGCAGCCAACTGCTAGGATAAAAATGAGTGTTCTAGAAGGAACACTGACAATGGAGGATGAATTGGATTGGGGAGGACAATATAGAATTGGGGAAACTTTGGGGAAATGCATTCAGCAGATGGCAAACATGTGCAGTGAGATGAAGCAATGAAATGGGAAAAGAGGGGCTCTGGAGGACATTCAGAGGTCAGCTTTCCAAGGTGCAGGAACCGGTTGGAAGGCGGAGTCACAGTCGCGGAGTGATGGCAATAATCAGGGGGAGCAAAGGCATGCCCAGGGGCTGGGGGTCTCTTGAGTCTGTGGTTGCATTGGGTTTCAGATGACCATGCTGGTCCTCAGGAGGAGAAAGCAGTAGGTATGAGCGTATTTAATTGTTGAGTGGCACTCACTTCATGAAAATATTACATTTTGAAAAACCCAACTCCTAGTTTAGGTCAAAAGATATGACCTATTCCAACATATTTCTACGGTTCCTGAGAATAATTCTATCTTGTGTACAGTTCCTCAAACCACTTGCCCAAATAAATGTCTCACGATTACTTAAATGTTTTGGAAAATCTCCCACTTTAAATGTGATCAGTTTTCAAACATTACTAACTTGTTTGAAAGCAGGCTACATTTGCAAGCCACCACTCTGGGATCCTGGGCAGAATTACAATGACTCAATCTCCCCTTTGCAGGGCACAGGCTTCTGTAAGTATATTGGCAAATTTCTTGGACAAAGATCCCAGTTCCTCAAAACTCCATCTCACTTCTTCTCCATTTCCGTTTATCCACCAGAAGGCTGGATTGTAGGGTCTCTTTCCAGCCTGAGGAAAGATAATCTAGTCATAGACTTAAAGTTGCTTACCAAGCTAAATCCTATTTTAACAGACGAGTGGAACATTTTCCTGAAGAAGTCACAGGCCGCTCATTAGGACACACAAGGAGTATTTGGAAAGAACTCTGGATTCTTATTTCCAGACTAGAGGCCCGGTGCACGAAATTCATACACGGGGATGTGTGTCCTTCAGCCCAGCCTACACGCTCTCCAATCTGGGACCCCTTGAGGGATGTCCGACTGCCCTCTCACAATCCAGAACGGCTGGCTCCCAACCACACGCCTGCCTCTGCCTGATTGCCCCTAACCGCTTCTGCCTGCCAGCCAGATCACCTCCTAACCACTACCCTGCCAGCCTGATTGATGCCTAACTGCTCCCCTACCAGCCTGTTTTCCCCTAACTGCCCTCCCCTGCCAGCCTGGTCACCCCTAACTGCCCTCCCCTGCAGGCCTGGTTCCCCCCAACTGCTCTCCCCTGCAGGCCTGGGTCCCTCCCAACTGCCTTTCCCTGCAGGCCTGGTCGCCCCCAACTTCCCTCCTCTGCTGGCTTGGTCACCCCTAACTGCCCTCCCCTGCAGGCTTGATCGCCCCCAACTGCCCTCCCTTGCAGGCCTGGTCCCTCCCAACTGCCCTCCCCTGTTGGCCATCTTGTGGCGGCCATCTTGTGTCCACATGGGGACAGGATCTTTGACCACATGGGGGCAGCCATCTTGTGTGTTGGAGTGATGGTCAATCTGCATATTACTCTTTTATTAGATAGGATAGAGGCCTGGTGCACGGGTGGGGGCCAGCTGGTTTGCCCTGAAGGGTGTCCCGGATCAGGGTGGGGGTTCCCTTGGGGTGTGGGGCGGCCTGGGCGAGGGCCCTGCAGGGGAGGGCAGTTAGGGGTGACTGAGCCAGCAGAGGAAGGCATATGGGGACGACCCAAGCGGAGGCCCTGGTATCTGGGGTTTATCTTCAATTGAAACTTTGTAGCCTGGAGCGGAGCCAAGCCTTCTGCTTGCTCCATGGCGGTAGCCATTTTTTTTGGATTTATGTATCTTCTATAATTGAAACTTTGTAGCCTTAAGTGAGGCCTGGGCCGGCCAGGGTGTGCGGGAAGCTTGGCTTCCTCCATCGCCAGGGGCAACCCTAGCCTCCTGCTCTTTCCAGCTCCATGGCTGCCACCATTTCTGTTTGGGTTTATGTATCTTCTATCATTGAAACTTTGTAGCCTTGAGTGGAGGCCTAGGCCGGCAAGGGCAGGCGGAAAGCTTGGCTTCCTCCATTGCCAGGGAAACCCAAGCCTCCCTCCTGCTCCCTGTGGCAGTAGCCATCTTGGTTGGGTTTATTTGCATATCCGCTCCTGATTGGCTTGTGGGCGTGGCTTGTGGGTGTAGCGGAGTGATGGTTAATTTGCATATTACCCTTTTATTAGATAGGACTAGAGGCCCGGTGCACAAAATTCGTGCACTGGGGGGTAGGCGGTGTCCCTCAGCCCAGCCTGTGCCCTCTTGCAGTCCAGGAGCCCTTGGGGGATGTCCAACTGATGGCTCAGGCCTAAGCCATCAGTTGGAAATCTTTAGCGCTGCACCAGAGGTGGGAGAGGCTCCCTCCACCACCACTGCACTCACCAGCCATGAGCCTGGCTTCTGGCTGAGTGGTGTTCCCCCTATGGGAGCGCACTGACCACCAGGGGGCAGCTCCTGCATTGAGCATCTGCCCCCTGGTGGTCAGTGCACATCACAGCAACCAGTTGTTCCACAGTTCAGTCGATTTGCATATTAGCTTTTATTATATCGGACTAGAGGCCTGGTGCACGAAATTCGTGCATGGGGGGTGTGTCCCTCAGCCCAGCCTGCACCCTCTCCAATCTGGGACCCCTCGAGGGATGTCCAACTGCCCGTTTAGGCCTGATCCCAGTGGGCAGTCGGACATCCCTAAACGGGCAGTCAGAAATCCTCACAATCCAGGACTTTTGCCTCCCAACCGCTTGCCTGCCTGCCTGCCTGATCTCCCCTAACCACTTCTGCCTGCCACCTGATCACCCCCTAACCATTCCCCTGCCAGCCTGATCGACACCTAACTGCTCCCCTGCCTGCCCGATTGCCCCAAAATGCCCTCCCCTGCCAGCCTGGTCACCCCAAACTGCCCTCCCCTGCTGGTCTGGCCGCCCCTAACTGCCCTCCCCTACAGGCCTGGTCCCTCCAACTGCTCTCCCCTGCTGGCCTGGTTACCCCCAACTGCTCTCCCCTCCAGGCCTGGTCCCACGCAACTGCCCTCGCCTGCAGGCCTGGGTCCTCCCCAATTGCCCTCCCCTGCAGGCCTGGTTCCCCCCCAAAATCTCCTCACCTGCAGGCCTGGTCATCCCCATATGCCTTTCTCTGCTGGCTCAGTCACCCCTAACTGCCCTCCCCTGCAGACCCGATTGCCCACAACTGCCCTCCCCTGCCAGCCATCTTGTGGCAGCCATCTTGTGTTCACATGGGGGCAGCCATCTTGTGTGTTGGAGTGATGGTCAATTTGCATATTACTTCTTTATTATATAGTATGTTGGGAGCCAGGAGATTCTCCCAGCACGGGTCACTTCTAATTTAGCCTGAGGGTTAGAATCCCTTTATATTTCTCCCAATGCTGTATCTATGTCCTTGGAGTCACTTTTCACTCTACTCCTTTTTGTATTTTTAAAAAACTAACCTATAATAATACATTTCTGTGACCCAGGTTTCCTCAACCACAGAACCATTATCATGTTGAGCCAGATAAACCCTTTGCGGTGGTGGGGGACTGGTCAGTGCATTCTGGATGTTCAGCAATACCCCTACCAACTAGCCACACCCTCCCCCCAAGTCATGGCAACAAAATGGTATCCAGACATTGCCAAATGTTCCCTCGGGCAACATCACTCTGATGGGAAGTGTAGACTGGTCCTGCTATGTACCTTTTCCACATTTGTCCAAGATATCTTTAGCAAAGTTGAAATATTCTGGAATATCCAGTTTGAAGTCCTTTTTCATGGACTCATAGTTGGAAAAATTCTGAGGATTAACTGTTCTATAATCTTTATGCAACACTCTAATAGAACCAGGAATTGCTAGGCGCTGAAAACACTTGGAACAAAGCAATATCTCCATTGTGACAAGAGACAGCATCAGTTTGGTTGGTCCTTTTAGTACCCGAGCTTTCTTATGGGGACCAATCCACATAAAAGACAAGCAAAAGGACATGCGTTTGTTTCTGTCCTGAGGTAGCCATACCCCAAAGTAGCAAAGTTTCATTATTTATTATTCATCATCATCATCCCATTTTCTGAGCACTCACTAAGTTCCAAACACCATGCTCAGTATTTTACTTACACACAATTTTTCATTAATTCAAAGTAAACCTGTGAGGTAGATACTATTATCATCTCTATTTACAGATGGAGAGAATGACTAGTTAGAGGCTGTCTAGTCAGCTCTGGAGGCCATTATGAAATACCAGACATTTATTTCTCACCGTTCTGGAGGCGGGAACATCAAAGATCATGTGCCGACCCATTTGGTTCTGTTTCTGGCTTGCTGATGGCTGCATTCTCTGTGTCCTCACATGGTAGAGAGAGAGAGTTCTGGTCTCTTCCTCTTCTTATAAAGACACTAATCCCATCATGGGGGTCTCACCCTCTGACCTCATCTAACCCTAATCACAGCCAAAGAGCCCACCTCCAAATACTCTCACACTGGGGGGACACAAACATTCAGTTTGTAACAGAGGCATTGGTTGGATTTGAACCAGGAACCGTCTGGTTCCAGCCTCTTCTCCTGACTACTATGTGTGTATTTCTAAAGAAGGAAAGATCTGGGTCACCCAGTTACTCTCAGTGAAAGCAAAGGGCTAAGCCTTCTCACTAATCTCTTTCACCTGCATATTTCAAAGTAGTGCAGAAATGTCACGGAGAACTTTCACAGTGGAGAATTCGCAGAAGAAACCAAGAGGACCAGTACCAATGAGGCACAAAAGCGCTGTCAGAACCCTCGAGTTCAGAGGCTATGGTTCCCACGCTCCCATTAGTCCACATTGCCTTCAGTCCTGGCTTGCAGCTCTAAGTACCGGACATTGCAATAATAGGGCTTCGACCACTGGACTTTGTGGGGTGGGCCCTCCAGGACACCCAGCCTCCCTGCTTCTGTGGGAAATAATTTGATCATGATATCACTTACATGGCTGAGAGCTCATAAAAAGACCAGGTCTAGGTACATTAGGGTTCACTTCTTATATTTTCCACAATCTTCTAAATTCCTTACAATGAAACACTACTCTCACAATTATTTTTTTTTTTAATATATTTTATTGATTTTTTACAGAGAGGAAGGGAGAGGGATAGATAGTCAGAAACATCGATGAGAGAGAAACATCGATCAGCTGCCTCTTGCACACCTCCTACTGGGGATGTGCCCGCAACCAAGGTACATGCCCTTGACCGGAATCGAACCTGGGACCTTTCAGTCCGCAGGCTGACGCTCTTCCACTGAGCCAAACCGGTTTTGGCTACTCTCACAATTATTAAATCATTTTTTGTGTGTTTTGTTTTGTGTTAATCCTCACCCCAGGATATTTTTCCATTGATTTCTTAGAGAGAGTGGAAGAGAGAAGGCAAGACAGAGAGAAATATCGATTTGAGAGAAACACATCGATTGGTTGCCTCGTGCACACGCCCCAGCCAGGGCCCAAGCCGGGGAAGAGCCTGCAACTGAGGTACATGCCCTTGACAGAAATCGAACCTGGGACCCTTTGGTCCACAGGCCGATGTTCTAGGGCAGTGGTCGGCAAACTCATTAGTCAACAGAGCCAAATATCAACAGTACAACGATTGAAATTTCTTTTGAGAGCCAAATTTTTTAAACTTAAACTATATAGGTAGGTACACTGTTAACTTAATTAGGGTACTCCTAAGCTGGCCTTTGCTAAAAACTCAAGGGGCCAAAGAGCCGCATGTGGCTCGCGAGCCGCAGTTTGCCGACCACTGTTCTAGGGCTATTAAATCATTTTTAACTGAAATTCTAGCTGTGTAATGTGTGAGGCAGTATGGTTATGGAAGCATTTCTGTATTGATAAGTGGCAAAACCATAATAGCGGGTGCCACCTAAGTGGACCTGGTGCTGGGGCATGGTGTTGCTGCACCCAAGGCACTGGGAGGCCTGGGGTTCTCCTGGCCGCCTGCCCTGTGAGGGCCTGATGAGTCAGTGAGCCGGCGCCCTCTGAGAGCGTCTGGCAGAGTGAGAACTAGAAATTGCCATCAGTTGGCTCTTGCCGTCCAATGAGACTTTAACTGAGCCGTGGTTTTCAGCCATGCTTTGTATTCATAAGCAATCACCAGGAAAGCTTTTTTAAAAAATATGCCTGGGTTTTAGAGGAGGGGAGCTGGGCATCATTTTAAAAAAATATATTTTTATTGATTTCAGAGAGGAAGAGAGAGGGAGAGATAATAACATCGATGAGAGAGAATCATCAATCCACTGGCTCCTGAACACCCGCACTGGGGATCGAGCCTGGAACCTGGGCATGTGCCCTGACTGGGAATCAAACCCTGACCACCTGGTTCATAGATCAACGCTCAACCACACTGGCCACAGTCTCTAGTGCAACTGCTTAACTCTGGTGGGGATAGCCATTGACAGTAGATAAACAAATGGGCCTGGCGGTGTTTCCCCAAAAACTGATTTATGGATACTGAAACTTGAATTTCATGTGTCATGAATTATTCTTTTCAAAATTTTAAAATGTGAAAGCCATTCTTGGATCCCAGCCCGTGCAGAGCTGGATGGCTGGGCTGGCCCAGCACCTGCTGACCTTTGCACTGCAAAGTAGCTCTGTGAAGGTGGGGCCCTGCCTTTCCTGTTCTGGTACCCTCCCTGGTAATGATAATAGCATTTGGTCCATAGGAGGGACTTGATATCTTTTGAGTGAACAAATTACTTTAATTGAGAAGGAAGAACTTTTGGATGCATTTATTTCAATAATTTAGGACTACAATAGAGTTGAGACGTGCCTCCACCACTTTAAACCAGATATATCTGACTGTGTGCACCACTCATGTGTGGTTACTTAGATTTAAATTAATTTAAATACTATTTAAAAATCAGTTTGTTAGTCACACTAGCTCATTTCATGTGCTTAGCACGTGGCTAGCAGCTACAGAGTGAGGCAAGGTGTGCAGCGAGGCGGCCAACGCACCCCATCACGCAGAGCACCTGTGTGGGCAGTGCTGCTCTCCACTGATCCTGGCTCAGAACCGGACTTATCAAACATCACGCCCCAGGGGCATTGAGGGGAGGGTTCCAAAGATCAGATTTTTCTAAGGACTCAGGTTTAGTCAAGTGCCCAACCCTGTTCTCTTGACTAAGGGCTGTGGGAGGGGGAGTGTCCCCTGGGAGAGAAGCTGCTGTTCAGATGGAGATGACCCCTGAAGCACCAGTCAGTGGGGCAGAGGGGGGGTGGTGAGTGGAGGGTGCCTCCCTGCTGTGTGCTGGCAAGTGGCAGCCTGCCATCCTACAGTACTAACATCAGGCTTCCTTCAACCAAAGGAAAAAGTTAAGTCATTAACACTACGTTTTTATAGATCACTTTTCTCTCTTGGTTTTTAAGTGTTTGGATAATGCTGCCAAGAGGTTCAAGAAGCAGAAGGCACACAGTGAGGACAGTCACCAATTGCAATGCAGCTGCCAGGTTCGCCCCACTCCCACTCCCACTGTTAGGGCTTCTGATGGGGAAAATGAGACATTTTCAGGGGGCTAGTAACCTAATGCACATTCTTGTCAGCCTATAGTCTATAGTCACCGCCCCCTCTTAATTATCTGGTCCTGCCAGTACTACTCCCATTTTAGAGAGGCCATAAACCATGAACAATACACAACCCCTGGAGGGAGTTATCAGTGCTGGCGCCAGGCCAGGCCTTTAAGATGTGGTCTCATGGCACCCACCCCAACACACAGGGCTTTTTGCAAAGCCCGCGAAAGACCCAGAAGTCCCATCCCATATTTGGGGGACAAAGAAACCAAAGGGCAGGGGTCCTCAAACTTTTTAAACAGGGGCCAGTTCACTGTCCCTCAGACCGTTGGAGGGCCGGACTATAGTTTAAAAAAAAAACTATGAACAAATTCCTATGCACACTGCGGGCCCGGGACAAGTCGGCTGCTAAGCAGGACAGGCAGCGGCACGGCGGGCCGGATAAATGTCCTCGTCTGGCCGGATGTGGTCCACGAGCCGTAGTTTGAGGACCCCTGCCAAAGGGTATAAAGGGAAAGCTTCCTCCATATTGGCTTGCTCAGGATTTGGAGAGAAACAGCCTCCCCTGAGTCCTGTTCTAGTCCATGTGAAACGTCTGAAATTAAATGGTTTTTCCTGTGCTTCTGGTACTCCTGCGTATTTTTCAGTCACCTGGTAAATTCTGTAACACTTCCATGTCACTTTTCAAAGTTTCCTTATGTATATTCAAACTCATATGACTACAGATCCTTATTTCTCAACCACTTTTTCACAACAGGTAGCCTATGATACACAGTGTTCTGTCCATTAACAATTTTTTACAATGAATTTGTGGTGGGCTTCCGTATCAGTACACAGACAGTGCCATGGCTAGTCAGATGGGCTGATGAAAGAACTTAAGGTCTCATCTAAACTGCAAACCCTACATCCACATAAACAGAAGTGCCTAAGTACCTCCCCACATGCAGCCTCAAAGCAAGGAGAGGCCCTTACTACTCTCCCCAACCCTAACAAGACCCTGCCATACACTCTATCCAGGATTTTGGGAGCTTCCCTTGACCACCTAATGGTTTGCACATATATGTTCCCAATGTTTCCTAGCAGTAGTTTGCATACTTTCTCGATAATGCAGAAAGTGGATTCCTATCAGCCTTGAGCAGAGGAGGGAGCTAAGTAGACAGTAGAGTGGAAACTCAGTTGCTACTCAGACTCAATTAAAATATTTTCCCTAAACATTTAATCAAGTTAACACATGCACACAGATTTTAAAAAGTTAAATGGCACCAAATGGCTTAAAATGAACAATTCATCTGCTGTGTTTATAGGTTTTTGTATGTACATATTCCTAGTCACTCACAAAATATTATACAACAGCTAAGACATTCTGGTTGAAGCACCTTGGCTGCCCAAGACTTCAGTGAGAGCATTTTTGATTTGTTGGTTTGCCTTTTCTTATATTTACTTAAAAGTGTATGTACCAGCCCACCAAACCTTCCAATACAAGACAGATCAGGTATTCACTGAAGAGACAGATTCCACAGATGGAGGTGATGGCAGACCTGGTTCCTAGCAGAGCAGCCCTAAAACTTGAACTCTGGAATCTGCCTTAGTCCTGGTAGTAGCCAAAAGAAGAGGGGGTGGTCTGACAGGTGGAAAAGCAAAATGTGCCAGACTGCCTTTTTTTGGATTGGTGGAGACATTCTGGAAAGAGGAGCGGGAGTGCTGGGATAAGATTACCCTGAAAGTTTACACAATCTCCCATAGTCTTCCCTTTTATAGTTAGTGATTTACATACCATTAGCTTTTGGAGTATGTATTTGGTGATGGGGATAGGGGTGGGGGGGCATGGGTTGCTGGGAAAGTAATTTATTCACAGGAAGGAAAGTGTCCATGGAATTGCTAGAGGGGTTAGTGGGAGGAAAGAAAAAAAAAGGCTTATAAATGACTGTATTCCCTTGCTTAGTTGATAATTGACTTTCCATGGAGAACAACTTGGCTAGATGTAAATTTCTTATGTTAATTTTTCCCTCAGAAAACTCTAGACCTTGTTCTACTGTTATCTGGCATTAAATATTACTTTGGAGAAGTTCAAGGTCAACCAAGTTCATTTCTTCTTGTATATGCCTGCTGTATAGTAAAAACTGTGTCTTTTGTTCCTGGTTTCCAAGTCCTTGGAGACTCTTTATCCTTGGAACTTCCTGAGTAATAGGAGGGCCTTTGCTATTCATGACTCCTTAAGTCACACCTGAGCTCATGCTGGCAGGATGACCCAGATGAGGGGTCCGCTCACCAGAAATCATGTGATTAGAAGGCTGGGGCTTTAACGTTAGCTCAACCTCTGGGGAGACGGAGTTTAGTCATATGACTGACTTGTCGATCAATCATGCCTACATAATGAAAACCCCAATAAAAACTCAGAGAAGTTCCTGGATGGTGAACACATCCATGTGCCAGGAGAGTGACAGTTCTTGGGAGAGGGCGTGGAGATTTGCATTTGGGATTCTCCCAGACCTCTTAGCCTATGTTTCTCTTCATTTGACTGGTCCTGATCTGTATCTTTTATAATAAAACTGCAATCTTAAGTATACCACTTTCCTGAATTCTGGGAGTTGTTCTAATGAATTAACAAACATGAAGGGGTTGTGGGACCAGTTGGTCAGAGATATGGGTGGCCTGGGGACCTCCAAACTTGTAGTCTTGCTGGGGACTGTGTCCTTAAAGCTGTGGGATCCAATGCTAAGCCCATACAGTTAGTGTCAGAATTGAGTTGAAATGCAGTAATGTAGTGCTTTACTTAGTATGCCCAGGTGCTTATATAATTCTTTTTTAAAATAGTATTTATTAAATTAATTGGGGTGACATTGGTCAATATGAACACACAGGTTTCAGGTGTGGGTTTCTATGGTACAAGATCTGTATATTGCACCATGTGGCTACCACCCAAAGTCAAATCTTCTCCTGTCACCATATACTAGTATTAGAACACTTTTTCCCTCTGGTAATCACCACACTGCTGTTTGTGTTCATGAGTTTCAGTTTTATATCCCACATGAGTGAAATCATATAGTTCTTAGCTTTTTAGTGACTTATTTCACTTAGCATAATGTTCTCAAGGTCCATCCATGTTGTTGCAAATGGCGCCATTTCATCCTCTCTTATAGCTGAGTAGTATTCCTTTGTGTGTATGGACCACATCTTCTTTATCCAGTTCTCTATTGCAGGACACTTTGGTTGTTTTGATTGTTTTTTAGCCACCACGAATAATGCTGCAATGAACATAGGGGTGCATAGATCTTTGCAAATATATGATTTCGAGTTTTTTGGATACGTTTATACCCAGGAGAGGGATTGCTGGGTTGTATGGTATCTCTAATCTTTTTTTAAAATATATTTTTATTGATTTCAGAGAGGAAGGGGAGAGGGAGAGAGAGATAGAAATATCAATGATGAGAAAGAATCATCGATCAGCTGCCTCCTGCACGCCCCCTACTGGGGATCAAGCCTGCAACCTGGGCATGTGTCCTTGACCAAAATTGAACCCAGGACCCTTCAGTCTGCAGGCTGATGCTCTATCCACTGAGCCAAACCAATTAGGGCTCTATTCTTAATTTTTTGAGGAATCACCAGACTGCTTTCCACAGTGGTTGTATCAGTCTACACTTCCACCAGCAGGGAATGAGGGTTCCCTTTTTCTACAACGTCTCCAATACTTGTTATTGCTTTTCTTGTTGATAATGGCCACATTAACAGGTGTAAGTTTTGATTTGCATTTCCCTAATTGCCAATGAGGTTTAACATCTTTTCATATATCTAGTGGCTGTTCATATGTCTTCTTGGGAGAGGTGTATTTTCAGGTCCTCTACCCACTTTGTGATTAGGTTGTTTGTTTGGTGTTGAGTTTTACGAATTCTTTATATATTTTGGAAATTAAACCTTTGTCAGAGCTACTGTTTGCTGATATCATCTTCCATCTGGTTGGCTGCCTCTTAGTTTTGTTGTTCGTTTCTTTTGCTGTGCAGAAGCTTTTCAGTTTGATATAGTCCCATTCATTTATTTTTGCCTTTACTTCCCTTGCATTTGGGGTCAAGTTCATAAAATGTTCTCTATGACCAAGGTCCATAAGTTTAGTACCTATATTTTCTTCTATGTGACTTATTGTTTTGGGTCTTATATTTAGATCTTTGGCTCATTTTGAATTAATTTTTGTTCATTTTGTTCATTTGTTTGCATGTGGCTTTCCAGTTTCCCCAGCACCATTTATTAAAGAGACTATCTTTACTCCATTGTGTGATTCTGGCCCCTTTGTTGAAAATTATCTGCCCATATACATGTGATGTTATAGCTGAGCGCTCTATTCCATTCCATTGATCTGTGTGTGTGTTTCTCAGCCAATACCATGCTGTTTTGATTATGTAGCTCTGTGGTATAATTTGAAGTCAGCTAGCTGATACCTTCAGCTTCGTTCTTTTTTCTCAGGATTGCTTTGGCTACTTGGGGTCTTTTGTGGTTCCATACAAATCTGATGATTTCTTGTTCTATTTCCTTAAAAAATGACATTGCGATTTTGATGGGGATTGAATTAACTTTGTATATTGCTTTGGGTAATATAGTCATTGTAACTATGTTGATTCTTCCAATCCATGAACATGGATATTTTCCCATTTTGTTGTGTCTTTTTCAACCTCTTTTAATAATGCTTTGTAATTTTCAGTATATAGGTCTTTCACGTTCTTTGTTAAGTTTATTCCTAGGTATTTTATCCTTTTGATTGCAACTGCAAAAGGAATTGTTTTTTTTTTCTTCATTTCTTTTTCTGAAGTTTTGTTGTTAGTATACAGGAAGGCAATCAATTTTGCACATTGATTTGATATCCTGCAACTTGACTGTATTTTTTTATTGTTTCTAACAGTTTTTTGATGGAGTCTTTAGGGTTTTCTGTATTTAGAATCATGTCATCTACATGTAACTCAGCTGGTTGGGCATCCTCCATGCACTGAAAAGTTGCCCATTCGATTCCCCGTGAAGGCACATGTTCGGGTTTCGGGCTCCATCTCTGGTAGCAGGTGTGCAGAAGGCAGCCAATCAATGTTTCATGTTCACATGGATGTTTCTCTCTCACATGGATGTTTTTCTCTCCCTCTTCCTCCCCCCCCCAAAAAAAAAGAAATATTTCCAACATTGCCAAGGGAATTACTTTCTTAATGAAATAATGATGTAGTCATGGAGAAAAAATAAAAAGGAATAAACAAAGAAAAATAATCAAGAATAAGCAAAGGCTGAGTACTTCAGAGCTGGACTAAGGACCTGGTTCAGAAGAAAATAAGTGGAAGTGTTATCTGTGATTGCCAAGGGATGGAGGGGCATTGCAATTCTAACATCTAGACTGGGGGTAGAAGATATGCATATTTTTCTGACCTAATAGGGGTACTCCTAGCATAGTCAGCACATATGAAATACAATAAATTGAGTTTGGTTTTTCAAGTTTGCCTCCTGATTTGCAATTCCGGCATGGAGGACACAAATATGCTTGGAACTCAAAGTGAGTAGAAGGAAGGAAATAATAAATATCAGAATAGAGCCTGGCTAGTGTGGCTCAGTGGCTGATCATTGACCTACAAACCAGGAGATCACAGTGCGATTCCTGCTCACGGCACATGCCCAGGTTGTGGGCTCGATTGCCAGTGCAGGGTATGAAGGAGGCAGCTAATCAATGATTCTCTCTCATCATTAATGTTTTGTTGTGTTAATTTTTTTATTTTATTGATTTCAGAGAGGAAGGGAGGGGGGAGAGAGATAGAAACATCAATGATGAGAGAGAATCATTGATCGGCTGCCTCCTGCACGCCCCCTACTGGAGATTGAGCCTGCAACTCCTGGCATGTGCCCCTGACCAGAATCGAACCCAGGACCCTTTGGTCCGCACGCTGACGCTCTATCCACTGAACCAAACCAACTAGGGCATCATTAATGTTTTTATCTTTATCTCCCTTTCCCTTTCTCTCTGAAATCAATAAAAATGTATTTTAAATAAATAAACAAATGAATAAATAAGTAAATAAATAATATTAGAGTAGAAACAAATGAAATGGAGACAAAAAATAGACAAACTATCAATGAAACCAAGAGCTGGTTCTTTGAAAAGATAAACAAGGTTGATAAATCTTTAAGCATACTCATCAGGAGGGGGGAGGGCCAAGTAAATAAACTAGAAATGAAAGAATAGTAATAACTGACACTACAGAAATACAAAGAATCATAAGAAAATATTATGAGCAATATGTCAACAGATTGGACAATCTAGAAGAAATGAATAAATTCCTACACATATACAATCTTCCAAGACTGAATCAAGGAGAGAGAGAAAATCTGAACATGCCTATTACAAGCAACAAAATTGAAGCAGTAATTGAAAGAACTTCCAAAAAAACAAAAGTCCATGTGGCTTCACAGGTGAATTTTATCAAGCATTCAAAGACTAACACTTATTCTTCTCAAACTATTTCAAAAAATTCAAGAGGAGAGAAGACTCAAGCTCATTTTACGAGACCAGCATTGTCCTAATTCCAAAACCAGAAAAGACACTATCATGAAAGAAAATTATAGGCCAATATATTTTTTGAACATAGATGCAAAAATCCTAAACAAAATATTAGCAAGCTGAATTCGGCAAAACATTAAAAAGATCATATACCATGACCAAGTGGGATTCATTCCTGTGATGCAAGAACAGTTCAACATCCACAAATCATTTATTGTGAAACACCACATAAAGTGAAAGAGAAAAATTATATGGTCATATCAATAGATGTAGAAAAGCATTTGACAAAATCCAGCACCCATTTATAACTCTCAGGAAAATGGGATTAGAGGGAACATATCTAAACATAATAAAGGCCATATATGACAAACCCACAGCCAAAATCATATTCAACATTATAAGACACTGAAGAAGATACAAATAAATGGAAGCACATACAGTGTTCATGGATAGGAAGAATTAATCTTGTTAAAATCACTCTTATTCAACATAGTGCTGGAAGTGCTAGCCACAGAAATCAGAAAAGAAGAAACGATAAAACGCATCCAAATTGGAAATGAATAAATAAAACTGTCATTATCTGCAGAGGACATGATACTATATACAGAGAACCCTAAAGATCCCATCAAAAAACTACTAGACCTGATAAATAAATTCAGTAAAGTAGTAGGATATAAAATAAATATTCAGAGATCAGTTACATTTTTAAAAATATATTTTATTGATTTTTAGACAGAGAGAAAGGGAGAGGGGGCAGAGAGAAAGAGAGAGCGAGAGAGAGAGAGAGAGAGAGAGAGAGAGAGAGAGAGAAACATGGATGAGAGAGAGAAACACTGATTGATTGCCTCCTGTATGCACCCACAACTGGGATAGAACCCACAACCTGGGTATGTGCCCTGACTGGGAATTGAACCAGTGACCTTTCGGTGCCCAAGATGACACTCAACCAACTGAGCCACACTGACCAGGCCTTGGTTGCATTTCTATAAACCAATAATGAATGATCAGAAAGGGAAACTAAGAAAACAATTCCATTTACATTTGTATCAAAAAGACAGACAAACAAACAAACAAAACACACCTAGGAATAAATTTAACTAAGGATATAAAAGTCCTATACTTGGAAAATTATAAGACACTGAAGAAGATACAAATAAATGGAAGCACTTACCGTGCTCATGGATAGGAAGAATTAATCTTGTTAAAATGTTCATACTATCCAAAGCAATTTATAGATTCAATATAATGATTATCAAAATACCAATGGCATTTTTCACAGATCTAGAACAAATAATTCAAACATTTATATGGAACCACGAAAGACTAAAATAGCCACAGCAATCTGGAGGAAAAAGAAAAAAGTTGGAGGTATCTTGGCACCTGATACCAAACTGTACTACAAGGATTCCTAGTAATCAAACAGCATGGTATTGGCATAAAAATAGACACACAGACCAATGGAACCAAACAGAAATAAACCCACACTTATATGGTCAATTAATAAATGACAACGGCGATAAGAACATACAGTGTGATAAAGGCCGTGTATTCAATAAATGGTGTTAAAAATATTGGACAAGTACATGCAAAAAAATGAAACCTTCTTATACCATATACAAGAATAAACTCAAAATGGATTAGACTTCAATTTAAGACTCAAAACCATAAAACTAGAAGAAAAGATAGGTAATAAAAATCTCAGAAGAGGCATCCAAATTGGAAATGAAGAAGTAAAACTGTCATTATTTGCAGATGACATGATACTGTATATAGAGAACCCTAAAGATTCCACAAAACACTAGTAGAAATGTCATTTGGAAATGTCATTTGGATGATATTTCTCTTAGTGATATTTTTTCTGACATCTTCAGAAGGGCAAGGGAAACAAAAGAAAAACTAAACAAATGGGACTACAGTAAACTAAAAAATTTTTGCACAGCAAGAGAAACCATCAACAAAATGAAGAGACAACCTACAGAATGGGAGAATATATTCACCAATGATACATCTGATAAGGGATTAATATCCAAAATTTATAAAGAACTCATATCGCTCAACACCAAAACAAACAAACAAACAAACAAACAAACAACCCACTTAAAAAAATGGGCATAGGACCTGAATAGACACTTCACCAAAGATGTCATACAGATGGCCAACAGATATATGAAAAAAATGCTCAATGTTACTAATCATTAGAAAAATGCAAATCACAACCTATCAGATGGCTATCCTATCTAATAAAGAGGAAATATGCAAATTGACTGTCACACTGTCACAAAGATGGAGGCGCCCACAGTGGAGGCGGGGTTTTCATAACACAAGATGGCTGCACCCACAGCAGAGGCCGAGTTCCCTTAATGAGCCTTAAGGAGCAATCAGCAGGGACCTGAGCCTGTGCCCCCCACCAGGTGGGGCTTGACAGGGGACTTCAAGCAGTACCCACCCACCCCCACCCGGCAGGGCTTGATGGGGGACCTCAGGCCGCCCTGCCCGCCCTGCAGGGCTTGACAGGGGCCCTGAAGCTGCATCCCCCACCCGGCGCCGGATCAGGGGACCTGAGGTTGCGCCCCCCGCCTGGCGGGGTTTGACAAGGATGGGGCCGGCTGGGTCTGGATCTCACCCAATGGGGGTGGGGCTGACTGGGTCTGGGTCTTGTGCAATTATGAGGTGCCGCGAGTGGGCGGGGACTTAACTCTGGGTCCTGCAGTATACCCCAGATGCTGACAAGAGGAAGATTTTTCATATACATTTTACTTATTTTCTTTCATCTCTGACACTTCAATTATAGAGAAAGGGCAAATAGAAATCCTATCTAATAAAAGAGTAATATGCAAATTGACTGTCACTCCAATGCACAAGATGGCCGCCCCCATGTGGTCAAAGATGGCTGCCACAAGATGGCTGGCAGGGGAGGGCAGTTGTGGGCAATCAGGCCAGCAGGGGAGGGCAGTTGGGAGGGACCAGGCCTGCAAGGGAAGGCAGTTGGGGGTGATCAGGCCTGCAAAGAAGGTCCGTTAGGGGTGACCGGGCTGGCAGAGGAGGGCAGTTGGGGGTGACTGATCCTGCAGGGGAAGGCAGTTGGGAGGTCCCAGGCCTGCAGGGGATGGCAGTTGGGGGGACCAGGCCGGCAGGGGAGGGCAGTTGGGGGGGACCAGGCCTGCAGGGGAGGGCAGGTGGGGGCGACCAGGCCGGCAGGGGAGGGCAGTTAGGGGTGACCAGGCCTGTAGGGGAGGGCAGTTAGAAGCAACCAGGCCAGCAGGGGAGGGCAATTAGGGGCAATCGGGCAAGCAGCAGAGCAGTTAGGTGTCGATCAGGCTGGCAGGGGAGTGTTTAGGGGTGATCAGGCTGGCAGGCAGAAGTGGTTAGGGGCTATCAGGCAGGCAGGCAGGCGAGTGTTTGGGAGCCAGCAGTCCTGGATTGTGAGAGGGATGTCGGTGGGATTGGGCCTAAACGGGCAGTCGGACATCCTTTGAGGGGTCCCAGATTGGAGAGGGTGCTAGCTGGACTGAGGGACACCCCCCCCCCATGGATTTCATGCACCGGGCCTCTAGTATTAAAATATTTCCTCTAATTAATCCCCCTTTAATGTGCATGAAGTTCATGCACCGGGCCACTAGTCATTAATAAATCAACAAAGAACAAGTGTTGCTGAGGATGTGGAGAAAAAGGAACCCTAGTGCACTGCTGGTGGGAATGCAGATTGGTGCAACCACTCTAGAAAACAGTATGGAGGGTCCTCAAAAAATAAAAAATGAAATAGCCTTAAACCTAGCAATTTCTCTTCTGGGTATTTATCTGAAGAAACGGAAAACACTTTTATTACAGTTTTATTTACAATAGCCAAGAAATGGAAGCAACCCAAGTGCCCATCATTAGATGAGTAGATAAAAAAGTTTTGTGCATATATATATATATATATATATATACACACACATATATATATATATGATTGAATATTACTTGGCCATAAGAAAGAATGAAATCTTAACTTTTGGGACAGCATGGATGAATCCAGAAGGTATTATGCTAAGTAAAATAAGTCAAACAGAACAACAAACACCCTATGACTTCACTTATATGTGGAATATAGAAATAAAATGAAACAACAAAAACCAACTCATAGGCACAGAGAACAGACTGGTAGTTGCCAGAGGGGATGAGGGTTGAAGGGCTGGGTGAAAAGGGTGAAGGGATTAAGAAGTACAAATTGGGCCCTAACTGGTTTGGCTCAGTGGATAGAGTGTCGGCCTGTGGACTGAAAGGTCCCAGGTTCAATTCCGGTCAAGGGCATGTACCTTGGTTGCGGGCACATCCCCAGTAGGAGGTATGCAGGAGGCAGCTGATCGATGTTTCACTCTCATTGATGTTTCTAACTCTCTATCCCTCTCCCTTCCTCTTTGTAAAAAATCAATAAAAATATATTAAAAAAAAAAAAGAAGTACAAATTGGTAGTTACACAATAGTCATGGGATGTGAAGTACAGCATAGGGAATATAGTTAATAATACTGTATTGTGTCAGGGGTACTAGACTTTTTAGGGGCATTACTTCATAAGTTATATAAATGTGTAACCACTATGCTGTATACCTGAAACTAATTACAAAATAAATCATATTGAAAAATAAAATATATACTTGGGGCTCAAATTATACAGTGTTTTTATTTTTATCTGTTTGCCAACTTCTAAGATCCTGGTGCCAGAGGGCAGTATATGGGCAACGGAAATGTAGCCAGAAGAAAGTCAGACTCTTTGGGAGACCAATGCCCTTTTCTAGCTTGGTTCAGTGAGGTGAGGACTTGGGTGTATTTTCCTTCTTAAGCTTTCCTTGATTATCTTTTTCTTTTTCATGTTAGTTCAATTTGACAACATTTTTTGATTATTTAATATGGACAGGGCACTATGCTAGGCACTTAGGATGAAAGGATAAATAAAACAAGTTTCAGCCAGCTCTTTCTCTGCTTCCTGACACCACAGCAATGCCACCTAATGAGATTCTTCTTCACAACCAACCAAGGACCTCTAGAAATCTGTGCTATGCAATCTCCACCAATGGCATTCTGAAAAGTAAAGGCTGCTCTCAAACTATAGGTAGAAGCAAAAAATCAGTGTTGACATACTTTTCGGAGACTGGTAGATTTGGGGTTAGAACCAAAAGTGAGGAATGTGGTTTCCTGCCCAAATCAAGTGCACCTGGAACAGTAATTCACCAAAAGGTTACTGTCCCTTGTTGCAAGATCAGTGTCAAATAAACGTGTGTGAAGAATCTGATAGACAGTATTTTTGGTATTAATATAAATGTATTTCACAAATTAAAATGTTCCCATAGAGACAATTTAATGTTAAGAAGTTTGGCTAAGTTTCCTTGTATTTTTTATTTCTCATTGTGATAATCAGGTTTCTGACTTCAAGAGATCCTTGTACTTTGTGTCCTGTTTTTCTTTGTACCTTGGGCTGAGGTCCTGCAATAGGAGTATTAAAGAAAGAAAAGTGTATTGAAAATGCACATTTTAATAGGAGCAAAAAATAGGGTGTTTTGGAAGGCCCCGTTGACTTCTAAGAAACGTTGGCTTGTAAGAGGAATGTAAGAAGTGTGTCTTGCTTTTCAATAGCCTCTACCTCAGTATAGGGCAATTACTGGCACATAGGTGCTTAATAAATATTGAATCAATGAATATTAATACGTAAATGAAACGATGCTTTGCAAACTCCATCTATATGCCCTTAAAGACCAGCTTCACAGGCCACTGCTCCAGGGAAACCCCTCCTTCCGGGGCGAGGGTGGGGCGGAGGCGCGGGGGGGGGGGGGGGCGGGGGAGGGGACGGGGCGCCACCCCGCCCACCGGACCGCGGGCTTTAGGACCAGCGCAACCGGAAACAGCTTGGAGGCGGGGCTACGGGAGACCTTCGCGCGTCCCGGCGTGGCACCGGCGCCAGCGGAAGGGTCGCCACCGCCGCCGCGGAGCAGCGCGTTTCTCGCCGGCGCCCTGCGCGCACATGGCGAGCCCTGCGCAGCCACCCCCGCGCGGCGGCGGAAAACGCAAGGGGAAGGCGCAGTATGTGCCAGCCAAGCGCGCCCGGCACGGCGACGGCGCGGGCCCGCGGCAGCTGGAGCCCGGGCTGCAGGGCGTCCTCATTACCTGCAACATGAACGAGCGCAGGTGTGTGGAGGAAGCCTACAGCCTGCTCAACGAGTATGGAGACGACTTGTATGGGCCGGAGAAGGTAGGGCCTGCGCCGGGGGCTACCGTCAGGCTTTTGAACAAGGAAGGCCGCCCGCCTTCAGACGCATGCGCGAGCCCCGCGCCTGCGCGGGAGGGGCGTGGCCTCTCACTTCCTGCCCCCTCGCATTTTCCGGTAGCGGAGCCGTGTGGCGTTTTGAGCGGGAAATGCTGCCATCTTGCATTTGCTTCCGGTTATTAATCGCGGCGGCCCCTACCTATAGACTGCTTCTTGCGGTCCAGGCTTGTGTTTCTCACGAGCGCCTTGTGAAGTGATGTTCAGGAGAACACCGAGGGTTAAGTAGGTGAAGGAGAGGGCCCAAGGTCACAAGAAGCAAACTTGATTGGTCCGCATGGATTTTGCCATGTGGTACCACTGTCTGAGCACCTTGGCTGTAGTAATGTCTGTCCTAATTGGTATCTCTGAAATAGTGGGTTTAGTATTAGTTCTAGTTATTTCTCAAATGCATGTATAAACACATTTTCAAAGTATAAACTTTTGTACTGTAGCACTTCAAATTTAATTGCCCCGTCGCAGTTTGCAAATCATTATATTCTTGGCTTAGGATCTAGACTAACACCTGTATGGACACCCCCCCAGAGTTAAATGAAGGAGGGCTGATACCCAGGGGCTCGGGCTTGGGCACAACATGCCATGTTATTCTGCTGACTTAGATAACAAAGAGAATAATGATAGTACTTTTTAAGGTTGACTGAAAAGTTGCTTATGTACATAAACTACCTCCTGATGTATGGTAATGGCCCCAGAAATGTGCACACTTACTAGTACCTGATTGGCAACTCCATTGAGGGGGCAGAGAACTGGGCAAGTAGTGCTTGTCCTTTCTACACTGCTACCTAGAGCAAGTTCCTTGAATTATTTGTTTCCTGTTCTTCATTAGAACACGAATAACCGTTTTTAATTCCACAACAACATGGTCTAATCTCACCCAAGGGAGAGTGTCATTAGGCACAAAGGTATCTAGGGATGGGATGAAGGTCCACCCTGGAATGATTTATCTGATGATCATATTTCTCTCTGTCCCTGACTGTTAAGGTGTTTTTGGAAACATTTTCAAATGATAAGCACCACAATCCTCATTTTGGAAGAAGTGATATCTCAGTATCTTAATGAAAAGTTTTGTTGTCAATATTGAGCTGTCTGCCACTGGGGGTTTCACATAAGTAGTTTATTACAGCTTTTCACATGCGCTGTTACGGCTTCTCTGCTCATTAGTTTTATGCAAACAGTTTACAGACAAGGATCAGCAGCCCTCTGGAAGCGAGGGAGAGGACGACGATGTGGAGGCCGCCTTGAAGCAAGAAGTTGGTGACATTAAAGCGTCTACGGAGATGAGGCTGAGAAGATTCCAGTCAGTGGAGAGTGGAGCGAATAATGTAGTCTTCATCAGGACACTTGGGATAGGTGTGTCTGGCTAATATGCCTTGAGATTACTGATCCTATAATATCTGGCCATCTCCCCATCACAGAGCACTAGCTCCCTCACTACAGTCTTAAGCACGAGGCATACAGAAAGGCAGAATGGGGTGGTGGACATAGCACTGGCTCAGGAGTAGAAACTTGGGTTTGCCATTTTCTTTGTATGTAACTTTAGATAAAACAAGTACATGCACTATCTAAAAGGGGCAGCCGCTACCCTGCTCCAGCCCATTTGGAATGGCTTCCGACTCTAGGGAATGTGGTCCTGGTAGGGCCACATCTTCTGGTTTTTCAAAAGAAGTTGGAATTCTGGAGAAGTTCCTAGATTTTTAAATGCAGTTAACTAATTTAAACGTATTGAAAGCACTGAGCAGCCCCAATCAGATTTGTATATTATTAGGATGTGACCTAAGGACTACCGCCTGACCTTGTGCAGGTCATGGTCTGGGGCTCTTCTAAGGTCTGAGATCTAGATTTATGTACAAACTTAGCTTCTGGATTGATTAAATCTTTTTAAGTGATTTGCAGATTCTTGCTTGTTTTTGTAAAATGTGTACTATTTATTGTTTGTTACTTAGATAGTTGCCATTTTTTATAGGAAAACAGTATGGTTTTATCATTGAATAAGTCAGATATCATAAAAATGTAACTCCGCTATCTTCCTGAACAGTTGTTTTTGGTAAAAGCAGTAATGCTGAAGAGTTAAAATACTAGATATGGTATTAATACATAGTAGGCATTGAAGAAATACTAGTTGGAAAACATGGTTGGTTAGACTTATTTAAAATTCATTATGATCACTTCTTATACTCTATTGTCCACTTATGTCACTGACAATGAAAATTCATTTTAGAGAGTTTGAAGAGGCTTTAAAATGTCTGAAAACTTAGATTCTCAACTTGTCTGTTTTGTGCTGTTTTTTTTTCCTTTTCTCGTAGAACCTGAGAAACTAGTACATCATATTCTCCAGGATATGTACAAAACCAAGAAGAAGAAGACCCGGGTTATTCTACGAATGTTACCCATCTCAGGCACATGCAAGGCTTTCTTAGAAGATATGAAAAAATATGCAGAAACTTTTTTGGAACCCTGGTTTAAAGCTCCAAATAAAGGGACATTTCAGATTATATATAAAGCTCGAAATAACAGTCATGTGAATAGAGAAGAAGTTATCAAAGAATTGGCAGGTAAATTTCTCTTAGTGATTTTACATTGGGGTGCAAGGTAATTCTTATTCTTGTTTGTACGAATTTTTTTTAGGAAACTCCACACTGTTTTCCAAAGTGATTGCACCAGTCTACATTCCCACCAACAGTGCTCCCTTTTCTTCACATTTTCAACAGCTCTTGTTGATTGATTTATTGATGATAGCCATTCTGACAGGTGTGAAGTGTTATCTAATTGTGGTGTGATTTGCATCTCTCTAATGATTAGTGACGTTGAGCATCTTTTCATGTGTCTATTAGCCATCTGTGTGTTGCCTTTGGAGAAGTGTCTACACAGGTCTTCTGCCCACTTTATATATATATATATATATGTATATATATATTTTAATTGATTTCAGAGAGGAAGGAAGAGAGAGATAGAGAGATAGAAACATCAATAATGAGAGAGAATCATTGATTGGCTGCCTCCTGCACGTCCCATGCTGAGGATCGAGTCTGAAACCCAGGCATGGGCAGTGACCGGGAATCAAACTGTGACCACCTGGTTCATAGGTTGACCATCAACCACTGAGCCACGCTGGCTGGCCCCACTTTTTAATTGGGTTGTTTGTTTTTCTGGTTTTGAATTGTCTGAGTTCTTTATAAATTTTGATATTAATCCCTTATTGGACATGTCATTGGTGATTATGCTCTCCCATTCTGTAAATTGTCTCTTCATTTTGCTGTACAAAAATTTTTTAGTTTACTGTAGTCCCATTTGTTTATTTTTTCTTTGTTTTCTTTGCCCAAGAAGAGGTGTTGGAAGAATATCGCTACGAGAAACGTCCGAGATGTTCTTCTAGGGGTTTTATGGTTTCGAGAGTTCAAATTTATGTTTTTAATCCATTTTGAGTTTATTCTTTTTTAAAAAATATATATTTTATTGATTTTTTACAGAGAGGAAGGGAGAGGGATAGAGAGAAACATCCATGAGAGAGAAACATAGATCAGCTGCCTCCTGCACACCTCCTACTGGGATGTGCCTGCAACCAAGGTACATGCCCTTGACCAGAATTGAACCTGGGACCCTTCAGCCCGCAGGCCGACGCTCTATCCACTGAGCCAAATCGGTTAGGGCTTGAGTTTATTCTTACGTATGAAGTAAGAAAGTGGTCTGGTTTTCTTTTCTTTTTTTTTTTTTTGGCATGTATTCATCCAATTTTTCCAGCACCATTTATTGAATAGACTGTTTTTGTCCCATTGTACGTTCTTGCTTCCTTTATCAAAGATTAATTGACTGGATAGGGGTGGGTTTATCTCTGGACTCTCTCTGGTTCCATGATCTATGTATCTGTTTTTATGCCTGTGCCATGCTGTATTGATTTCGATGGCTTTGTAGTATAGTTTGATATTAGGTAGTGTGATACTTCCCACTTTGTCTTCTTTTTTCAAGATATCTGTCGCTGTCCTGGTCCATGTGGCTTAGTTTGTTGGAGTGTGGTCCCATGCACCAAAGGGTTGTGGGTTCAGTTCCTGGTCAGGGCACATATCCAAGTTGTGGGTTTGATCCCCAGTCAGGGTGCATATGGGAGGCAGCCAATCGATGTTTCTCTGTTACATCTATCTTTCCCTCTCTCTCCCTCTCGCTTCCTCTCTCACTAAAATCAGTTAAAAAAAATAAAAGATTTCTGTCACTATTTGGGTCTTTTGTGTTTCCATACAAATTTTTGGATTATTTGTTCTAGTTCTGTGAAATATACCATTGGAATTTTGATAGGAATTGTGTTGAATCTATAGATTGCACGGTATATATTTCTACTTATTAGTATCTTCTTTGATTTATTTCTTCAATGTTTTATCATTTTCTGTAATCTCCTTGGTTAAATTTATCCCTAGGGCCCTGGCTGGTATGACTCATTTGGTTGGATAGTCAACCCATGCAATGGAAGGTCTTGGAGTTGATTCCCAGTCAGGGCACATACCTAGGTTGTGGGTTCAACCCCCAGTTGGGGCAAGAATGGGAGGCAACCGATTGATATAGTCTCTCACAGCCATGGTTCTCTCTCTCTTTCTCTCCCCCTTCCTCCCCCCATCTTTCTACCCCTCCCTTCCTCCTTCTCTGGAATCAATAAAATAAATTTATTCCTAGGTATCTTTTATGCAGTTGTAAATGGATGTGTTTTTAATTTTCCTTTCTGATAGTTCATTATCTATATATATAAAAGCCTAAGCGACCGTTATGACCAGTTGACCAGTCGCTATGATACACACTGACCACCACGAGGCAGACACTCAATGCAGGAGCTGCCCCCTGGTGTCAGTGCGCTCCCACAGCCGGACAACTTCCCCCAGCCAGGCGGCCGGCCAGCCTCCTGTGGCCTTCCCTCCCCCCCCTTGCCCCTCCCCTCCCCCCTGCTGGCAGGGACTGGGCGAGAAGGCCCTGATAGCCGGCCAGGCCTAGGGACCCTACCTGTGCACAAATTCATGGTCCGGGCCTCTAGTTGTCATATAAAAACGCAACTGATATTTGGGTATTTATTGTGTATCCTGCTACCTTACTGAATTCATGTATCAGTTTTAGTAGTTTTTTTGTGTGGAATATACAGGGCTCTCTATATACAGTATTGTGTCATCTGCAAATAATAACAGTTTTACTTATTCTTATCCAATTTGGATGCCTTTTTTTTTTAATTTCTTTATTGATTAAGGTATTACATATGTGTCCTTATTCCCCCATTACCTCCCACCTCCCATTCATGCCCCAACCCCCCTGTTGTTTGTGTCCATTGATTAGGCTTATATGCATGCATATAAGTCCTTCGGTTGATCTCTCCCCAGTTTGGATGCCTTTTATTTCTTCTTGTAGGATCACTGTGGCTAGGACTTCTAGTGCTATGTCGAATAAGAGTGGTGAAAGTGGACATCCCTGTCTTGTTTCTGACTTTAAGGGAAACACTTTTAGTTTTTCCTTATTGAGTATGCTGTTGGCTGTGAGTTTGTTATATGTGGCCTTTATTATGTAGAGACTAGTGGCCCAGTGCATAAAATTCATGCACATTAAAACGGGATTAATTAGAGGAAATATTTTAATATTGCTATTTGCCCTTTCTCTATAATAGAAGTGTCAGAGATGAAAGAAAATTAGTAGAATGTATATGAAAATCTTCCTCCTGTCAAAGTCTGGGGCGCACCACGAGTCAAGTCCCTGCCCACCCATGTGCACCTCAAAATTGCGCGAGACCCAAACCTGGCCGTCCCCCTCCCCCCTCCATTGGGCTAGATCCAGACCCAGCTGGTCCCACACTTGTCAAGCCCCGCCAGGCAGGGGGTGCAGCCTCAAGTCCCCAGGCCCGGCACCAGGGCAGGGGCACAGCTTGAGGTCCCACAGCCTGGGCCGGGGGTCCAGCCTTGAGGTCCCCCGTCAAGCCACGTCAGGTGGGGGACACGGCCTGAGATCCCCTGTCAAGCCCCGCTGGGCGGCGGGCTCAGTCTCCGGTCTCCCGGCCTGGCACTGGGAGGGGGGTGCAGCCTCAGGTCCCCCAGCCTCGCGCCAGGATGGGGGGCGTGGCCTGAGGTCCCTTGGCCCAGCACCAGGGCCAGAGGCACACCTTGAGGTCCCCTGTCAAGCCCCACCGGGCAGGGGGTGAGGCCTCAGGTCCCCAGGCCCGGCGCCAAGGCGAGAGGCACTGCCTGAGGTCCTCCGGCCTGGCGCCAAGACGGGGAGCACAGCCTGAGGTCCCCCAGCTTGGCACCAGGGCCGGAGATGTGGCCTGAGGTCTCCCGTCAAGCCCTGCTGGGTGGGGGGCGCGACCTGAGGTCCCCTGTCAAGCCCTAAGGGGCAGGGCGGGGTGGGGGCAGCCTCAGGTCCCTGGTGATTGCTCATTAAGGTCTCCGCTGTGGGTGCAGCCATCTTGTGTTATGGAAACCCCGCCTCCACTGTGGGCACAACCATCTTGTGTTACGGAAACCACCTGCCTCCACTGGGGGTGCCGCCACCTTTGTGGCAGAGGTATGGTCAATTTGCATATCCCCTCTTTATTATATAGGATATGTTTCCTCTGTTCCCACTTTGCTGAGAGTTTTTATCATAAATGGGTGCTGGATTTTGTCAAATGCTTTTTTGCATCTATTGATATAAAGAATTGACCTATGACCCAGCGATTCCAGTCCTGAAAATATGTCCAAAGAAGCCCAAAACACTAATTCGAAAGAATGTATGCATTACCATGTTCATTGCAGCATTATTTACAATAGCCAAGATATGGAAGCAACCCAAGTGCTCATCAATAAACAAGTGTATAGAAAACCTATGATACATCTACATAACACACAATGGAGTACTACTTGGGTTGTACTTTTTGCGACAGCACAGATGGATCTAGAGCAGTGGTTCTCAACCTTCCTAATGTCGCGACCCACAGGTTGAGAACCGCTTGAAGGGTCGCCTAAGTCCATCGGAAAACACAGATATTTACATTACGATTCATTAACAGTAGCAAAATTACAGTTATGAAGTAGCAACGAAAATAATTTTATGGTTGGGGTCATCACAACTTGAGGAACTGTATTAAAGGGTCGCGGCATTAGGAAGGTTGAGAACCACTAATCTAGAGGATATTATGCTAAGTGAAAAAAGTCAGACAGAGAAAGACAAATACCATATAATTTCACTTATATGTGGAATCTGAAGAACAGAATAAATCTAGAGACTCAGGTACAGCGAACAGAGTGACGATTGATAGAGGGGAGGGGGTTGGAGGACTGGGTGAAAAGGTGAAGGGATTAAGAAGTACAAATTGGTAGTTAAAGAATAGTCACAGGAATGTAAAGCACCACATAAGGAATATAGTCAACAATATAATTATGATAAAAGGGTAATATGCTAACTAGACTGGGAGACCTTCAGATGTCTTTCCGGACAAAGCCATGGTGGTGGGGCCGAGGCAGAGGTGGTTAGGAGCAATCAGGCTAGGAGGGGAGGGCAGTTGGGGGTGATCAGGTCAGTGGGGAGGGGCAGTAGTTGGGGGCAAGCAGGCTGACGGGCGGGGCAGTTGGATGCTATCAGGCCAGCAGTTGGGGGCGAGCAGGCTGGCAGGGAGGGCAGTTGGGGGCGAGCAGGCTGGCAAGGGGGCAGTTGGGGGTGAGCAGGCCAGCATGGGGGGGGCAGTTGGGGGCAATCAGGCAAGCAAGCAGAGTGGTTAGGGGCGATCAGGCAGGGAGGCAGGTGAGCAGTTAGGAGCCAGTGGTCCCGGATTGTGAGAGGGATGTCCGACTGCCGGTTTAGGCCCGGTGGGATCGGGCCTAAACCAGCAGTCAGACATCCCCCGAGGGGTCCCAGATTGGTGAGGGTGCAGGCTGGGCTGAGGGACACCGCTCCCACCCCCACCCCCCGTGCACGAATTTCATGCACTGGGCCACTAGTATGATTATGAATGAGGTCAGGTGGGTAATATCGGTGGGGGTCAGGGGGACCATTCCATAAATTATGTGTTTGTCAAACCACTATACTGTTCTTCTGAAACTAATACAGAATAATATCAAATGTAAATTATAATTGAAAAAAATAATTTTGTAGAAATAAGTTTTTAAAGGTTTAAGGCTTACATTTTTTAGTGTAGAGCAAATACATAAAAATGTCTTTAAAATAATATCAAACCTAACTGATTTCTGTATGTTGGATATGAGGTTTTCTGATAGTTAGATATTAACTCTTTTCCAAACCAAGATTGAATTTTTCTTTGGAAAATAATTACTCTTATTAAAGGGTTTCATTTGCATTTATTTTTTGAAAGAGTTCAGGGTATGTGACAGGCCTATGTGGAAGAGTGGACTTGTTTTGGTTTAACAAGTCCCAGGCAGAGAGATGAAAGAAAGTTTTTGTATCCATGAAGCTTCACAGTATCCTCTCAGCCTAAGTTTTTCCCTCTTCTTTTTGTTACAGGAATAGTAGGAAGCCTCAACTCAGAAAACAAAGTGGATCTTACCAACCCACAGTACACAGTGGTAGTAGAAATCATTAAAGCTGTCTGCTGCCTGAGTGTTGTGAAAGATTACGTGTTGTTCAGGAAGTATAATCTCCAGGAGGTGGCCAAGAGCGCTCAGGACCCGCAGCCGCTTGACCCCAAGCAGACAGCCCAAGCAGGAAATGGGGAAGAAGCTAAATTGGAAGCTGGTGACAGATCAAATCAAAATGACCCAGAAGGAGGAAAAAATAGCCAGCAGGTACCAGAGAATAGTGAGGAGCAGGGGCAGGCAGAACCTGTATCTGAGACACAGGTGGCAAACGAGGGAGAAGCTAAACCTGAACTTGCAAGTCAAGTCACAGAAGGATCAGAGTCATAGGAAAAAAAGTCATTTGATGTTGGAGGTGAGTTTCTCTACTGGGATTCTGCGAGCTGTTGCTGGGGTTCCATATAAAATTGCTACTGAAAATTTTGTTTTTGAACTTGTGCTTGTATAACGCCGTGCTGACATAGTGAGCAGTGACGGAGCAGCCCTGCTGACAGTTTCCTTAGAACAGTGGTTCTCAGCCTTCCTAATGCCGCGACCCTTTAATACAGTCCTCATGTTGTGGTGACCCCCCAACCATAAAATTATTTTCATTGCTACTTCATAACTGTAATTTTGCTACTGTTATGAATCGTAATGTAAATATCTGTGTTTTCCAATGGTCTTAGGTGACCCCTGTGAAAGGGTCGTTCGACCCCCAAAGTGGTCACGACCCACAGGTTGAGAACCGCTGCCTTAGAGATTGTGTCCGCCTGTATGGCAGAGTGCAGTGGGCCCCCACTGGGGTGAGCTAGACGCTGTGGTGATTGGCGAGCACCATTCACAAAGGGAGTGTGGTAGGAGTGGGACATTGCCACTCCCTCCTGACTACCTGTCACAGCATTGCTCACTGACTAATGGGGGCGAACTTCGAGGGAAATTTTCATTCTAAGGAACGAATTATTGTGTGTTGCAACTCAGTTGTCTCCTGATACTTTGTTGTAAACTGCAAAAACATGGGTTATAAAGTTTAGAAGTGAATTGTTTTGTGAAGTTTTTGAACTTTTTGTGATTTCTTATTTAGCTGTTATGCCCGTTTCGTATTTTATTAAAAATAAAATTTGTTTATTCCAAACAAATCTGATGGTCCGGTGCAAGCATTTTTGAAGGCAAGGTGTGAGGTAGAAGAGGACTGTGCTAGGCATAGAACACAGACATTTCTGATAAGGTTAGTGATGAAGAATTATAGTCTTTTGAGTTACTTGAGTATATTAGTGCAACAAGGGACAGAAAGAAATTCTTTCTTTACAGTGAAAGCTACTTCGTAATGGTTTTATATGGACGTATAATCCAAGCTGTCCTATCCCAGGGTACATTGTCTGGAATGCACCCTATAAACCTAGCATTTGGTCCAGCAGTTGTAACTAAATCATAGCCATTTGATAAGTAAAGGTGATGATTATTTTAAACGATTTTTGGAATATTAAAATAGTAAAGCTTTTTTCAAAAAATCACATTCAGTGAAAAGGTTAGGAAGCAAATTATCTAGTAGCAGAACTTATTCCACAAAATAAAATCTCACATAGTTGGTAAGAATCTAATAATACCAACATTGAAATGCTAGGGCAAGAAGTTAAATTGAAAATATTTTATCCAATTTAATAAATTGACTTATATATCACATGATGCTAAAAAGTTTTCTTTTGTCATTAACTGCAAAGTAGCAATTTATCTGGGTTGATGAGTCAACAGATTCCACAAATATTTTTTAATTTACTTTTAATTTTTCAAGTACAGTTGACATTCAATATTATATTAGTTTCAGGTATATAGCATAGTGGTTAGACCAGGGGTGGGCAAACTTTTTGACTCGAGGGCCACAATGGGTTCTTAAACTGGACCGGAGGGCCGGAACAAAAGCATGGATGGAGTGTTTGTGTGAACTAATATAAATTTCAAAGTAAAGGAGCAGAGGGGAGAGCCAAGAGAACCGGATAGAACAGCCGGATCTGGCCCGTGGGCCGTAGTTTGCCCATGGCTGGGTTAGACATTCATATAACTATGATGAATATTTGACATAGTGCAGCAAGACAGGATTGATAAATGATGATGAAATTCAAGAAAACTTTTCTGCTGCTAGATGCCTCCCAAAACAAAGGCCAATATAAATTTAATCGGTCTTCATATCTGAAAAGCAAAGGTCTGTCATCTGTACTCCAGTGCCGATCAGTGGTTGGCTTCATGACACGTTTTGCCTCATTTAAAAAAAAATCTAATGTTGATATAGCACACTGCTCTCTCCACAGAGGTGCTGATATAAAACACTAGATGGAAGTTTTGGATAATGCTGCACAATGGTTACTTTATTAAAGACTTCACTTATGCAAGGATATATTTTTTAAACCCCTAAACTAAAACCTGAACAAAGAGCACACGACTCTCTTACATATAGAAGCCCTTGGGTTGAAGGTGAATTACCAGAGTACATACAAGAAAATACTGGGCCAGGTTTTGCTGAAGATGAAGAATGGCTAAGATATTTCTCATTGCATGAACAAACAAATATGTTTCTGCAAGGTCCTAGAGAAAAGATTTTTTCTTAAAAGTGACAAGATTCTTAGATTAAAAAGAAACGGACTCTGGAACAACCACTTGGGCTTGAGAGTGAAGAAAGTAACAAGTCCCAAGCCACTAACTCTCCTGGAAGAACTGCAAAACCAAATTAAATAGCATTTCCCTCCTTTGCCTAACACTTGTGTATGGCTGGGAGAGGAACCCCTTTCTGAGTCTCAGCCTGAGATTTTGTCTGGGAGAAGAAAATGAACTGCGTCCTACTCTGACACTGGATTTCTGTGACATAGAGTACCCTTCAGTTTAATGCTCTCATCAGACCATGAGGGTTCCTTTAATTTGAACGTTTTTTCAAGGGTTCCTCCAGGGCAAAACTGAAAAAAGCCGGAAGAGGCAGACACCAAAGGGGGTTGCAAAATTAAGAATATTAAAGGGCTGTGAAGTTAGCTTTTGAAGATTGATTCTTAAAAAAAAAAAAATTTGGAAATGCCCATCTAGTGTAGTTCAGTAGTTGAGCATTAACCCATGAACCAGGGCCCTGCCCGCCCCCCCCCCCCCAAAAAAAAAACACACCCTGTTTGATTGCCAGTTGGGGCCATGCAGGAGGCAGACAATGGATGTCTCTCATCAATGTTTCTATCTCTATCCCTCTCCCTCTCTATCTAAAATCAATAAAAACATTTTTTAAAAAAGTTTGGAAGTTTTACAAATGGTAAGTCTTCCCTCACCAATGGCTATGTTTGTTTAGAGCAGTGGTTCTCAACCTTCCTAATGGCGCAACCCTTTAATACAATTCCTCATGTTGTGGTGACCCCCAACCATAAAATTATTTTCGTTGCTACTTCATAACTAATTTTGCTACTGTTATGAATCGTAATGTAAATATCTGTGTTTTCTGATGGTCTTAGGCGACCCCTGTGAAAGGGTCGTTCGACCCCCAAAGGGGTCGTGACCCACAGGTTGAGAACCGCTGGTTTAGGGACTAGTGAGCATGTGTTGGCAAACCACACTAGAAGATTTGGATGGGCAAGGGGAATAGACAGGGCTGCTAATGCAGGTGAGGCTGGGACTTCCCTGCATGTCCTTACATACTTAGAATGTCAGCTCCTAATAGGTTGAAGTCAACTTGAAAGGATGATAAGAGCATTCAAAGTATCATTTTGGGGAACAGGATAGGATTCTGGTGCCTTCATCAGACTTGATCCAAGTCAAAGATTATTTTTATTTCAACAGTGCAAGACTCTGGGACTTGGAATTAAAGTGGCTGTACCTGCACCTGCAGAGCTGGGTTCCTTTAATTTCGTGAAAGCTGCTACTACAGGAAGATTCAGGTGTAGTCGTTTGTTTTACTCCCCACTGTGTTTGTTACGTTCAGGAGACCCGAGTGTGACCAGAGCTGACCTCCCAGCTGTAAAGGGCTGTGTTCTGTTGGAATCTGAGTTCATCCAGTGAGACTCATTTTCAAGGTTACCAACTTCATTTTCACTGACATTTGAGCATGTTATTCTATAAGTGACTAGGTTCCAGGTTAGAATTGAATGCTTTCTTTAAATTTTTCTTTTAAAAAAATTATGTCAGTTTTAAAAAGTAACCGTAATGTTGTGGTCCAGTAAACTTGTTTTGCTCTATGGAGAAATGAGCATTAAACTTGCTACTTTCAAACATGTTTCTCTAAAATTAAACATGATTTCTGAATGTTATTCTTACTTGCATTGCTTTTGGTTTTACTTGTCCTGATTTTGGTACAGCCAAATATCGAGCTTGTTTTTTTATAGTTTCTGATATTTTTAGAAAAAAATCAAAATAAAATTGTTCCATAAAGATTGGTGTTCTGTACTTTTTTTTCTCTTTCTGCCTCTTAATAAATCTCTTGCTTTATAGTAGACATAGCACAAAAGATGTTTATATGTCAAATTGTCTTGTATATCTATAAAAGGCTAATATGCAAAGTGTCCCCTCCGGAGTTCAACCGGGAGGCCGGAAGTTCGATTGCTCGCTATGACATGTGCTGACCACCAGGGGGTGGCGTGGAACATGGTGGGTGACCTGTGGCAGCAGCGTGGCACTGAGGGAGCCAGGGAAGGAGGAGGCAGGGAGGTGGGGAACCTGATCACCAGCCAGGCCTAGGGACCCTACCCGGTGCACAAGTTTCATGTACCGGGCCTCTAGGGTATTGATAAAAGTTATTACATTGTCCTTAAAAGTAAAGATACAAAAATTTATTTTTAATAATTACTTTCAAGTGGTCCAAGTTTCAGATATTTTATAGTGAATCTACTTCAGAATGATAACTAGTAATATAGTACTTAATTAAATTTACTTACTGGCTTTTGAATTACATGTTTATTTCTTGTTTTAACATTAATATTTTAATCCCTCTTAAAGAATTAGTAATATATAAATATATTAAGCAGAATTCTGTCTTCAACGTTTCTCTCAGAATACTTCTAATCTTTATTTTTGTTTAATCAGGCACAGAATAAATTCATTGTCCACTGTGTATTTCCAAGCAATCATTTGATCCCTGCAATTTTAAACACTATTAATCATAATCATTGCCTGTGTCGGTTTAGTTATCATAACAATTTTCTTCCCAATATTTAGATTTTTATTTATTTTTTGGCTAAGTACAAAACAGACTCAGTTGAGTTTTCAACCAGGAAAAATCTTACACATTTTAAGAGAGTTGTCACTGAACCATCAGGAAACAGAAAGCTGCTCTGTCGGTACTTCACGCTCGCTTCCATCTGGTCATGTCCGCCCCCACTCCTGGTCTCTTAGGACGTTGCGCTTGATTTTCCCTGTGATGGTCTTCGGGAGCTGTTCAACAAATTCCACCTAATCAACAAAACATCATGAGACATTTGATTCCATTGGACTTGTCCCAACTGTCAGTACAAGGCCTATGCTTTGAATTTCCAAGTATATTAGGCCCAAGAGCACTCTGGTAGCTGAATCTGGTACTATCTTTAGGAACAATTTGCCACCATTTTTTCCCCCTCATATGTAATGGGACTGATTTAGTCATATGAGGCTTCTTACTAGTTACTCAGTACTGCAGAGTTAATTAAAACTTCTGGTTTAGCAAGCATTTGTAGTGTCCTAGTATAAAATATTTTAAAGCAAAACTCCTAGAGCTTAACAAATTGGAATGCATATCTTCTGTATATAATGAGAAAAAAGGGGACATATGTAATCCTTTCACAGTAAAGATTTTAAAAAATTAAAATTAAATAAAAAGCTAATAAGATCTAGATGTACCAGTTAATGTGGATTTTTTTCAATAGGTGGAGTTACACATATGTTGATATATATGCGATTTGATATGTATGCTATTTTGTTGTATTGACAGCAAGCTTCAAAACTTCATATGTCAAATTTGCTCAAGGTGTTAACATCATAGATATTTTTACACTTAAAAATGTTGAATTTTGTGCCAAAAAAAGAGCATTTGTGGGAAGTTTTAATTCATTACTTTATTTTGAAGAAAAAGTTATTGTATACTTTGGGAAGCTTATGGTGAACATGCTCCATCTCAAGATACTTGTGAACGTTGGTTTAAACGCTTTAAAAGTGATGATTTCAATGTGAAAGACAACGTCCAGGTCAACCGAAAAAATTTGAAGACCAACAATTATGAGCATTATTGGATGAAGATGCATGTCAAACTCAAAAACAACTTGCAGAAAGATTAAATGTTGCTCAGCAAACAATTTCCGATCGTTTACAAGCAATGGGAAAGATTTTAAAGGAAGGAAAGTGGGTGCCGCCACATCAACTGAACAAAAGACAAATGGGAAACCGAAAAGTCATCAGTAAAATGTTGCTTCAACGGCAAGAAAGAAAGTCTTTTTTGCATCAAATTGTGACTGGCGATGAAAAGTGGATTTATTTTGAGAATCCCAAATGCACAAAATCATGGGTTGATCCAGGTCAACATCGACTGCGAAGCCAAATTGTTTCGGAAAGAAGACAATGCTCTGCGTTTGGTGGGATCAAGAAGGTGTGGTGTATTATGAGCTGCTAAACCTAGGTGAAGCTGTTAATACTGATGGCTACCGACAACAAATAATCAATTTGAACCACGCTTTGATCATGAAACGACCAGAATGGTCCAGAAGACACAGCAAAGTAATTTTGCTTCATGGTGACGCACCATCACACACTTTAAACCAGTTAAAAACACGTTAAAAGATCTTGCCTGGGAAGTATTAACCCACCCGCCATATTCACCAGACCTTGCCCCTTCAGATTACCATTTGTTCCGATTGATAGCACACGTACTTTCTGAGCAGCACTTCAAAATGTATGAAGAAGTGGAAAATTGGGTCTCTGAGTGGTTTGCCTCAAAACAAGAAAAGTTCTATTGGGAAGGTAGCCACAAATTACCTGAAAGATGGGGGAAATGTGTAGCTAGCGATGGACATTACTTTGAATAAAGCACTTCTGATGTTTCTCTTGAAATTATTGTGTTTTCTTTGATTACAAAATTCGCATTATTAACTGGTACACCTAGTATATACTTACTAGCTTAGACCCTTGTTTGGTCACATACACTTAACTTTGGGGCAAAATACTTGCCTTTCTTGGATATTTGTACGGAGCAGTTACTTTTTTCACATGCTTCTGAAGCTCAAGAGTTAATTTCTCTGGGTCGGATGATTTGAAGGGCGCAGATAAGACCACAAAAGCTTTCACTACCTGCAGGAGGAGAATAAGAGTTGGGAACCAGTCAGGACACAGGCACTCATGGTTTGCTAGCAGCAGCTGAGTGGTGAGAGCAGCGAAGCCAGATTCCCCTCTGAGTCTGAACAAGCGTGGGCACAGTGAGGCTGGAGGTCTAACCCACAGGAACAGTCTGCACGGGAGCCAGGGGTTCAGTAAAGCTGAAGTTTTCTTACTTCTATGTCACACGTGTATTTGCATTGCAGTCTCACAGATGCCCCCTCACTGTATCAAACCTGCACCGCTAGGAAGCATGAGTGGCACAAATGGAGGTTCTGGAGAATGTGTTGTGAAAGGGGCTTGGAAGAATGAAGGGGGATGGTGTTTGCTGGGAGATGGAATCTTGAGGAGGATTGAGCTACCTTTGAAAGGTCTTGTTTGCCTGCTATTTTTCGCTTCTCTTTGTAATACTGTTTAAGACCCACCAGTTAGGTAATTATTAAGGTTAGCAAGTATAGTTTAAATTTAATTCACACATTGACTCTAATTTGTGTTTACTTTTGAAGCTCAGCTGAAATCAGTTATGTTGAGAGGATGAGAAGATGGTGGCAGGAGAACAATATTTTGGAGACGAACCCACTGAGTAGAACTGGTACAGGGTACACGGGTCTGGGATCCAGGGGCACTGCAGAGGGCACTGCTATGTGAGGGGTAGAGAAAGAGCTGTGGGAGGATACTGACAGGCAAAGTAATTTTGAAACGTTGCCCTACTGAGTGTAGGAAACGTCTGTGAGGAAAGGAATCTCTTCCATCCCACGTGCTTCCTCCTAGAGCTGAGCTACTGCCGTCATTCCCCAGGCTTCCTGTCATCACGTTCTAGGTCGGCTCGTGGGGCTTGTTTGGCAACCTGGCCAGCATCTCCTGTTTGCATTGTTTCTGTGAGAAAATATGTTCTGAGTCCATGACAATGTACATACAGTACAACCCGCAGCCCTTGCTTGTGCAGTATCTGTCACTCCCTTTTTGGTAACAGTGCCCTGATTTTCCTGAGGAGGGTTACCCTAACCTCTGGGGGCGTTGACTCTTAACTACTGCCTCCAGTGACCAGCATATGATCCTGGTCTGGCCAGTCCGCATCACCATCCTGGACCACTTTGGTTAGAGACGTGATCTAAGACCAGGCACATGGATTCCGGGAGTTGCTTGAGACTTGGCAAGGAAGCTGTCCCCTTCCCTGAGGTGGTGAAGCTGTGCATATCTGGAACTGACTGCTGTCGAGTAAACCGCGCCCCCGCCCCCAAATGGAGGCACCATGAAGAACAGCAGAGTCAGTAAATCAGCCGTTCTCAACCTGTGGGTTGCGACCCCTTTGGGGGTCGAACGACCCTTTCACAGGAGTCGCCTAAGACCATCGGAAAACACAGATATTTACATTACGATTCATAACAGTAGCAAAATTACAGTTATGAAGTAGCAATGAAAATAATTTTATGGTTGGGGGTCACCACAACATGAGGACTGTATTAAAGGGTCGCGGCATTAGGAAGGTTGAGAACCACTGCAGTAAATGGAGACGCTAGGTTTTGCCAACTGCATGTGAACCCTTGGGTGTGGCTGTACCTGTAGGCCTCACTTGTGGTAAGCCAATAAATTCCTTTTAAAAAAAAAAAGTCAGTTTGAGTTGCATTTTTATCACTTGCCACCAAAAGAATCCTAATACATCCCCTTTGGGACACGATCCACGTGGGATGTGGATGCCAGTGTACATTTTTGCCACGTGTGTGCCTCATAATGAGAATTACATGGCTACTCTTGATTCACTCTTTAGAGTGGCCAAATGGACAGAGCTTGAAAGTATGAAGTTGCTGCTTCCATTAGCGGCATTCACGCTACCTCTCCCCTGATGGGGTCTGGACTGCTGACCACGGCTGACTCCACAACTGCGGGGTGCTCAATCAGCGCGCTCTCCACTTCAAAGGGCCCGATGCGGTACCTAGAAGAAGAGAGACAGGTACAGCCCTGCACCACCGAGTCGAAGGCTCCCCTGGAGAGGGACTGCTCTCTAGCTGTGGCAAATGTACCAACCCGGAGGTTATGATGACATCATCAGCTCTGCCAACAAACCAGAAGTACCCGTCACTGTCCATCACGCCTCTGTCTCCAGTGACATAAAAATTCCCTCTTACCGTGGCGGCGGTTTTCCCTGGATTGTCCTAGGAATCAAAGGTGACACGGGGGTTAATTTGGTCAGAATAGAAAAGGCACCCATGAAGTGACTAATACACTGCACATCCTAATTCTAAAAGAAGGGAATTCTTAAAAAGGTAGCTTATAGTGTAGAACACAGAAGGCCCAAGAGTATAACACAGTCAATCTCTCACCTCTAGGGCCTTATCCCCCTCCCCAGCAGCCTGTCGGGGGTACTTTCTGAAGATAGCCGCCGCACAGGTTTCTAACATGCAGACTTTGATATTTACAAAACTGAGGAGACAGAAGATATTCTCCCTTTACAGCTGAGATAGACTTGGATGCTGTGACTGGCCCAAGGTTCCATGCAGAACCTGGTAGTAAATCTGGACCCGGGTCTGTCTGAATCCCTACGCCAGCTTTTCTGTTAAAGCGTAAGTAGCATGCTCTGCATTCTCGTACCACATATTCTGAGAAGAAAGAGAAGGGCCGGGTAGGCTTTAGCGCGAGGGCAATATCTCCTTCTTTGCCAGTTGGTAGGATGTTGCCATTTTCATCTATAATCTAGAATGAAAGAATCAACTTAGGTTCTTTAAGTTTTCTTTTCACAAAATGGAAATGGGTTAGGAACCGTTCTATAATGATCAGCGGAAAACGCTATAAAACATTCTTTATTGAACCAGTCGGATGTCACCCACCTGGACATCATAGGGCAAGACTCCCTTCCCCATCGAGCCCGGTTTAATGTCCTGTCCTTTCAGATTGGCACAAATGATGCCCTGTAGGGAGCACATTTTATATAAGCAAGCAAAGATTCCTTTTCAGCAGCTATTTATATACAACAATGCAACTAGGACTCGGTTTTTACCAATTTTCCCAGTATGTGAACTCATATTCTAAAGCACTTTAGACTAGTGGTTCTCAAACTTGAGTGTTTGTCAGAATCGCCTGGGGTTTGTTAAAACACAGGTTCTGGGCCCATCCCAGAGTTTCTAACTCAGTAGGTCTGGAGGGGGATTCTGAGAATTTGTATTTCTACCAAATTCCCACATGCTGCTGACACTGCAGGTTTGAGGCCCACACTGTGAAGACCATTCCTTTAGGCTAAGGTACCGTGACAGGCACCTATCTGGGTCCTTCGAGTGTGATGGAAAGGGGAGTTGCAGAGCCCTGGTGGGGTAGCTCACTTGGAGAGCATCGTCCTGATATGCCAAGGTTGTGGGTTTGATCCCCAGACAGGGCACATACAAGAATCAACCAATGAATACACAACTAAATGGAACAACAAGTCAATGTTTCCCTCTCAAAATCAATAAGTAACAACAACAGTAATAATAAATAAAGATGAGCTGCACAAAGCTGAACCTCTGCAATCCCTCGCCCTCTAAAACTGGGTGGGGAGGAGACAGGAAGACTATAAGGAACAATCACAATTCCTCTCCAGCCAGCCCTGACTGGGTAATTCAGAAGTTTTGATAACTATTGGCAGGGGAAGGAGCGCCCTAAAAACTTCAAGCATGATAGGGACACTCCAGGGGCTTGGCTGTGCCCCCTGCACGTACCACTTCCGTCTGTCCATAGCCCTCGTGCAGGTCCAGCCCCGTCTGCCCCTTCCACTGCTCCCGCACTTCTGCGTTGAGGGGCTCCCCTCCCGTCAAGCAGCGATGCAGCTTCAGGAATTTGTATCTTGAGAGACAAAGAGCTGCGTGAGATCTTGGAGTGGGGGGGGGGGGGGGGCGGGACCTGAGTGGCTTTCAGCACAAGATATTAGGATGTTCTAGCAACAAGCAAACAGGCTGGGGAGGCATGCCTCCCAGGAGGTTACCTGAGGAGCATTTGCTGAGCACCTCCGTCTTGCCACCTTGCCACATGCTATTCTACGCATGTAAATGATGAAAACAGTTTCCTGGCAGAGCGGACACCTTAGCAGGTTAGTAAAGAGGAGAAGGGGTAGGAGGAAATGCTGATAATGCTAGTAATCCCTGGCTGTGAGCATTTACAAGTGATGGGACAACACTAGCCGTGGCTGAGCGCTGACTGGTTGAAGGGCTTTAGGAGCAGTCTCATAACCCTGAGCCCCTTTGACGGGGGAGGAAACTGAGGCTGAGAGGCATACGGAGCCTCCCAAGGCCTCACAGGGAGGGCGGAGCTGGCTGCTCTTGGTGAGACACTGGCAGGTGCCTCCCCAGGCTGACACCACGTCCTCACCACAGCCATGAGGTGCTCTTAGTCCTCTTAGGGTGGAGGTAAAGGGAGCTTAGTGAGGTCGCTGTGGGCCTGAGGGCGCACTGTTGGTCAGGAGCACAGCCCCGCCTTGTTTACTTCGGAGCGGGAGCTTCTAACCACAGGACTCAGGTGAGAGGCTGGAGCAGCCTGGCTCTGCCCCAGGGAGGTTCCCACGGGCCGGAGGTGTGCAGGCCGTGAGTGGCCTCTCCCACATGCCCAAGCAGCCTGCGAGTCACTCCTGAAATGGGGCCAAGGGGCCGCATCTGAGGGCCAGCCACACGGGAGCTGACACTGACTCAAGGGAAGGTTCAACATCGGCTCTGTTCGGCCTCTCACAGCCTCTCGCCTTCTGGTGTCAACACCTCACGGAGCAGAGGGCGGGCGAGCCTGCGCCACTTAAAGCGTTTCTCTCCTCCTGACATTGCAACTCCACTGGACTTTCAGGTGATTTGGCCAAATTGAGCAGAACTTCGAATCATAAGGCTTCAGGCTTCTCGTCGGGACAGTATAAATGTAGTTATGGCTGTTTCTGGGGGTGGGAGGTGGTGGGGGTGCTGGAACTGTAGGGCTCTGGTTGTCCCTGGAAAATGTTCAATGTCCCCTAGAGGCTACCCCTGTTATTCTTAAACTGGGGGGCATTTTTGTCCCTCCCCCTTCCCCGAGATTTTAACAGGAGTGGGAAACGTCCGGCCCACGGGCTGTAGAAGGCTTTCAAAATCGTTTGGTCTGGGCCTGCCAAGGCATTAGGGGTGAGTTATTAAATGTTGGACCAAACAGAGCAGGGTAATTTTCAAGCTGATAATTTTCCATGGCCTGTGAATGAGGCTATACATATCCACATGGCCCTGGCAGAGAGAGGGTCAACCCCTGCTTTAGGCACTATATGGAGACCCTTTTCATGGTCACGGCTGGCAGAGAGGGAGGTCTACCAGCACCCAGTAGGTGGAGGCCAGGGATGCTGCTCAACCTCCACATGCACAGGATGCCCTGCGGAGAGAGAGTTTTGCTCCCATTATAGCTTTGCTTATAGCTCAGATGGAGATTCCTACCCACGCACCTCTTAAGGTCTTTCTGCACGAGCATCCGGTACACAGTGGGCGCGCAGCACAAGGTGGTGATGGGGTAAGTGGTGAGTGTCTGGACAACAGAGAGAGACACAGGTGTCAGATGTGGCTGATTAAAGGCCACGACCAGAGCTGATGTCTACAGCCCCAAATTCTCTTGTGTCCATCTCACAGGGATAACAAAGCAAATACTAGTGACTGTATGTCTGTTGGAAATTTTCAATTATTGGAAGGAATCTATATATATAAAAAAGCAGCTACCGTAACGGCCCTAACGACCTAACAACCAGTCGCTATGATGCCCACTGTGGCCACCGAACCGCCCGATCAGGGGGTGGGGCTGGCAGCTAACCTTGAGACCTCTCCCCCCTGCCAGCCTGCCCCTGATTGGACTCTCCCACCCTGATAAAGAGCAGGGCCTGCCAACCAAATGCCCTCTCCCTTACTCCCCCTCCCCCAGCCAGCTGCACCTCTGATCAGCCCACCCAACCATGATAGGCCCGCCCCTGATTGCACCCACCCAATAGGGGGCAGGGCTGGCCAGCCAACCTTCTGCAGCCTCTCCCCCTGGCCAGCCATGCCCCCGATGGGCCCCCACCATCCTGATTGGCGTGCAGCCCCTCCCCCAAGCTGGCCCCACCCCTGATCGCCCCCAACCCTGATTAGGGGCAGGGCTGGCTGGCCAACCACCCATGGCCCCTCCCCCAGGCCGCTGGCCCCCAATCGGCACTCCCCACCCACCCCAATTGGCGGCAGGGCCCACCAGCCAATCACGGCCCCTTCCCCCAGCCAGCCTGGCCCTGATCGGGGGCCCTGATCAGGCCCTGATCCAGGTGGGCCAGCTGGCCAACCTCCCGCCATCTCCTCCTCCCAACAGGCCCAGCCCCGATCCACCCTGAATGGAGCTGGCCTGGCCAGACCCCACCCATGCATGAATTCGTGTACTGGGCCTCTAGTATGTATATGTTACAGTAATAGACATGCATAATCAAATCCAACAGAAAGTGAACTGTTGAATTTGAGAACCACCCCAAACTGGTTTATTCTACTTTGGGGCCGCAAATGACCTCTCCTGGGGGAATTTTGAAGTGCTGACCCCTGGACAGCACCAACCCGGATCTGTAAGTGAACCTACCCCAACCTTCCCAGCACTGCTTCTATAGGACTTCAGTCCTGTTGAGTGGACTGGTGAAATGCATAAGCAAGGCTTTTTCAGGCCTTTGATTAGCTGCTTCAGACTTGCAGGGCTCATTATGCCTCTAGCTCAGCCATGGGCAAACTACGGCCCGCGGGCCAGATCCGGCTGTTCTATCCGGTTCTCTTGCTCTCCCCTCCACTCCTTTACTTTGAATTTATATTAGTTCACACAAACACTCCATCCATGCTTTTGTTCCGGCCCTCCGGTCCAGTTTAAGAACCCATTGTGGCCCTCGAGTCAAAAAGTTTGCCCACCCCTGCTCTAGCTCCTTAAAATCAAAGGCATCTCACATCTGGAGAAATACTCATGTTTCAAGGTCCTCTTTCTAGACAGGGCCCACTCTGTCCCATGACCGACAGTCCATCCGCATTGAATGTAAGCGTCAGAGAGCACGCTCTCCAGATGGGTGTCTAGGCCACCTGGGTGTCATGGACCAAGTATGACGCTCACCTGTAAGCAAGCATTTCTACTGTATGTGCTTGCTTCCTGGATTCCAGCTGTTCTCAGTAAGTGGATGTCTCTGACTAAGAATAGTGCAAATCCATAAATGCTTTCATAGCACTTAAAATGCACACATTGTATTTGTATAATAAGAATGTTCTTTTTTTTCTTTTTTTAGAGAGAGAGAGAGTGGGAGAGACAGAGAGAAAGAAACATCAATATGAGAGAGACACATCAATCGGTTGCCTCCTGCATGCACCCTGACTGGGGCCAGAGATCTAGCCTGCAACCAAGGGTTCAGTGCCCTTGACCAGAACTGAACCCGAGACCCTTCAGTCCAAGGGCTGACACTCTAACCCAGGGGTGGGCAAACTTTTTGACTCGAGGGCCACAATGGGTTCTTAAACTGGACCGGAGGGCCGGAACAAAAGCATGGATGGAGTGTTTGTGTGAACTAATATAAATTCAAAGTAAAGGAGCGGAGGGGAGAGCAAGAGAACCCTCCGCTCTTTCGGCTCCGCGGGCCAGATAGAACAGCCGAACGGGCCGGATCCAGCCCGCGGGCCATAGTTTGCCCACGGCTGCTCTAACCGTGAGTAAAACAGGCTAGGGCAAGAATGTTCTTATTTTAATATTTTATGTAATGTTATGTTAAATACAATTAATTGCATAACCTATCATTATATTAATATACCAATTAATAATATTAACAATTAATATATTGTTAATAGATCTTACATAATATTATATTAAGCACTAGAGGCTCAATGCACGAAGATGTGTGCAAGAATGGGCCTTCCTTCCCCTGACTGCTGGCACCGCCTTCGCTCCAGCCAGAGCCGCCTTTCTGCCTTCCCACGCTGCCCAGAGGCCTGGGGCAGCTGGGGCAATGCGGAATGCCTGCATCATCACCATGGTGATGACGCAAGCATCCCACCTCGCCCCTGGCTGCTCGGTGCCTGCATATGCAAATTAACCTGCCATCTTTGTTGGGTTAATTTGCATACTCGCTCCTGATTGGCTGGTGGGTGTCACAAAGGTACGGTCAATTTGCATCTTACTCTATTATTAGTATAGATAATATATTAAAGGTGCCTTTAAACAAAAAAATTTTAAGTATAAAATATTTAATATTTTATAAAGACATATTTATTTTAGCCCTGGCAAGTGTGGCTCAGTTGGTTGGAGTGTTGTCTCATGTCCCAAAGGTCCACAGGTTTGATTCTGGGTCACAGCACATATATCTCAGTGCTTTTTTAATCTATGATTTTTTTTTTTTAAGTTTTAGGTTTTGGGTTTGATCCCCTTTTGGGGTGTGTTTGGGAGGCAACCAATCGATGTTTCCGATGTTTATCACATCAGTGTTTCTCTCTCTCCTCCCTCTTCTCTCTCTGATATCAATAAAAACATATTAGGTAAGGACTATATATATATATGTGTGTGTGTGTATGTGTGTGTGTGTGTGTGTACAGTATATATATACATATATATATACTGTATATATATGTATATATATATGTATATATGTATACATATATATATACATATATATACATATATATATATATATATACACACACATATATATATATGTATATTTACAAATGCAGGTTTGAAACTGCAGAGTTAACTTGTGTACCTCAGGACATTTTGTACACTTGCTGTGAGATTCTAGTTCTTACATTCCCGACATTCCTGTTAAGATGGCAAGCCATCTCGTCAGGCCACCTAACAAAATAGCAGGGTGAGACGAGCCTTTCTGCCCACACAGGAGTGGTGTTCATTTAATGATATGTGTTTCTTAAACTTAATTGGTGTTTCATGGTGGAAAATAATTGGCCTGAGTCCCCTTTTCTAAAGGTTAAAGGCGGGGCATCTACTCTGCAACCTGGCTGAGTGGAGGGGCTGCTGGCTCCAGGCCACGGGTCCTGAGAGTTAGCAGAGTCTCTCCTGGGGAGAAGAAGCGGCTGCTCTGGCAGCAGGTAACCCCACCTCCAGCCTTCTCCACACAGGGGTCTGGATTTGTCAGTCACGGTCTTTGTTTCGCTAATCAGAAACCACAGATTTGTTTAGACTTAAGACTTTTAATTTGTTATCTAGAGTCAGATTCTTCAGCAGCCATGGATGTAGTGACAATAGCAAATCCTGAACAATTTGAAGCACAAGATTGGGTTTTATGCCCAAGAGTGTGATGCATGTTCCCTCTCCACTCTGGTGAAAGTACATTCAAAAGCCCCCGAAAGTGCTCGCTTCAGCAGCACATATACTAAAATTGGAATGATACAGAGAAGATTAGCATGGCCCCTGTGCAAGGATGACACGCAAATTTGTGAAGTGTTCCATATTTAAAAAAAGAAAAAAAGCCCCCAAGAGTCTGTGTTTTACAAAGAAGTGACTTTGCTCAGCCAGTGTGGCACAGTGGGTTGGAGCACCAAGAGGTAGCAAGTTCGATTTCCAGTCAGGACACTTACCCAGGTTGCAGGTTTAATTTCAATCCCTGGTCAGGGCATGTGCAGGAGGCAACTGGTCCATGTTTCTCCCCCCCCCCCCCTTTTCTGGGGATTCATTTCTTTCTCTCTTTTTTTTTGAGGGAAGACAAAGGAAAGCTGCAGCTAGAAGTTGAGACTTACATCTAGGAAAGTGTCAGTGTCAAACTGGGCCATCTGATGCACAAAGACACAGGCTCCCTGGAGCCAGGGAGCAAACACGCTGCCAATGGCGGCCTTGATCCAGCCAGTGTCGGACATGTTCCATATGGTATCTGAGGACTTCAGATCCAGCCAGTACCTAAATGACATGGAGAAGAACAAGACAGAACAAAACAGCCAGGGAAGCCAACAGACTGGTGTCTTTGAGGACTGGCAGGAACCTCAATGACTACAAAGAAGGGTCAAAAGAAGCCCCAAGGAAAATGAATGCTTCTACCTCCCACTTTTGGTAGAAGACTGTTCAGAATCCTAGGTAGTCTGAGAGTGGAGTGGGAGGCTGGGCTTGGCATAATTTTCTGAGTTTGTCCATTGATGCAACAAATATTTACTGAGCAAACATTATATGCTAGGCACCTTCTACAAGCATAGTGAGCAGGACTGGCCAGATCTCCACTCTTATTTTAGGGAGGAGACGGTGAGGAAGCACAAGATGAATTAGTGTGTAAATCAGTATCGTGGTTTCACATAGTGATGTGCTGTGAGGGAAATGAATGGGGTGGGGTGATCATGTGGGGATACCTATGAAGGCTTTCTGGGTGCGTCAATGTACCTGGCGGAGAGGAGGAGCCAGATGGATTCTCCCGTGGGGACTGAGCCAGGCAGGTTCCTGAGCTCCTGCCTGATGAGGAGCCGCTCATGGAGCTAAGGTTGGGCAGGGGCCCCGAGAGCTGTTTTGTACATGTTACATGGGAGCTATCCACGCAGCAGGGGTGTCAACTAGGCAGTTAGACACACGTGTCAGCAGCCCAGGGCAGACTAGCAGAATCGGCGTTTTCTCCTACCTTCCACAGAGAGTGTACCCAATGCCAAGGCTGCTGTGAGAGTGCTGGGCCATCTTAGGCGAGCCTGTGGTCCCGCTGGTGAAGTATATGGCCGCCGGTTCCCGGCTGCCCGTCTCCACACGACTGTGCTCTGCAGAGGCGCATCTGTAAGGCATGGACCACCTGATGTGGCTGATGTCGGCAGCCCAGTTCAGCTCTGGCGTCCTTTTGCTCTCTACTTATGCCCTCTTGGTCCCGAAGACAGTTAATAGAACAGAACCTAATCCAAAGCCTCCTGAGAGGCTTTCTCAGGCGTGGAGAGGGGCTTTGCAGACCAGTGCTGAGGTTAACAGCTACTTCTCTCTAAGCTCCACCTCCCTGTAGACCAAAGGCATGGCCAAGATCACTTTCAATTAAAAGAAAGAGCAAGATGCCAGCTGGCATGGCTCGGTGGTTGAGTGTCGACCTATGAACCAAGAGGTCACAGTTCAATTTCCAGTCAGGGCACATACCCAGGTTGCGGGTTTGATCCCCAGTAGGGGCGTGCAGGAGGCAGTTGGTCCATGATTCTCTCTCATCACTGATGTTTCTATTTCTCTCCCTTCCTCTCTGAAATCAATAAAAATGTTTTAAAAGAGATGTGTACTTTATTTAAACTTCTTTTTTCTCAGTGCTTTTTTAATCTATGAATTTTTTTAAAGTTTTGAATCTATACATTGTTATTAGCATTTCAGGAGTTTTTATGATTTAAAGGGAGATCTTTGGTATTTGAATCAGTTTTCAATACTTTTTATTTAATATCTTCAATATTGCTGACACAGTTAATTGCTTACCAAAGAGACCCCATCCTCCTTGCATTGGTAAAACTCTGATCTTGTCAGGTATGTGGCAGCCATGTGCTTCAGCAGGGACTGGGGGTCAGGGAGAGGGTGGGGCTGAGTCTTGTTAACCTAAGCCAAACATGGTTTAGGGATGGGCACAAGAGGCAGTTCCGGTCAGAGAGACTCACAGGCTTTATGGGGAATGTTTCCTTGTTCTAGAAAGAGCCAGGAGGAAGGGCTGCTGCCCCCCCTCCCCACCCCGTCTTGTTCTCTGGCCTTTGGATGTTGCTGTGAAAGTGCAGGGGTCTGGAACTACCCAGCCATGCTGGGGTCCCCTGGGGGTTGGCAGACACCCAAGGTGGCCTGGTGGGAAGATGAGTGAACCTGGATCCTTGTCAATCATCAAACCACTTGCTCAGCCAGCTCTCACCCACAGCTCCACTTTGTGTAATAAAGCGGCATTGTTTGCCCACTTTTGCTTGGTCTCCCGTGGACCCGCAGACCTCGCCCTGGTCCTCCCTGTGGGGCGGGGCTGGCTCGGGCTCCCGGGACCAGTGGCTGTGCAGGCGCCAGGCCCAAGCCTAGCTCCGGCGGCTTCACTTTCACCTTCACTGGGAGGAGCAGGCATCTGGTACAGACGTTCAGAGAGTCCCGCTGAGAGAGAGGCTGTGGAGGCAGTGAGGCGCCCCAGCCAGCACGCCTGGCCCCCCACGCCCAGCCCAGTGGATGCCGGTCGGCTGCCTGCGGAGCCTGCGCCGACGCCAGCCCAGCATTTTGAGCAGATGAGGGATGGCTGTTTGACACAGTTTCGGGGCGTTTGGTTACTCAGTAGATAACTGATAAAATGCCTCCAAGCCTGTGAGACTCTTGTATCATAGTTTCAAGTTCCTGGGCCGAAGGGAACAGGGTTGAGGACACCATGTTAGCTCATCTTGACGAACGAACAGTATTGCCATTGAAACGCAAACAGTGAGACTGAGGATATGACCACCCCTGTACTGTCTATGTGGTTTCATAAAACATGAAAGTGGTTTTCCTGCTGACGTGCCTCTTCCCCCCAAAGTAAAAAACAAAGCACAACACAGCGCCATCCGCTGCATCGGTCCCTCTCCGCCTCTGTGGGAAGAACCGCTCACCGCATCCACCCTGTGAACACACCTCCTGCTCTGAATGCTTCTCAGTCCGCTCAAAGACGCTTGGATATAAGGCTTTTCATTCTTTTTATTTTATTTTTTACTAAAAGCAGAGCTATTCCAGTCTGTGAGTGACAAGGAGATTTTCAAGCAGGACTCCACGGTCTGCCTCCCTTTCTTGGAGACTTGAGTCATATCCTTCGGAGCTGATTAAATGCTGATGAGTTCCAGAATTGTATCTTTATCTCCTTGAGTCCGAAATGCACATCTCCACCTGCTGGGTGTCTGGCTGTTCACGGGCCATCTCAGCCTGCCCAACCTGGCACTCTTCCTCCCTGATGGGATCCACCCCGCAGTCGCCAATTAACCAGCAGGTCAGCTGGGCTCCTGCCTTCATCCTCCAGATCCAACCAGCCTCCAGGTCCTGCTGGGCTTCAGCGCCTCCTTCCTCTGTCCCATTCACCAGAGTCAGACGCTCCTCGTCTGCCCCCACATTAGGCTCCAGGACCGTCTCTCTGACTCCAATTTGGTCCTTCGCAAATTCGCCTCCTGCACAGCTGCCGGGGAAATCCATGGAGACCCAGAAATGACCTGGCACTTCCCTTCCAAACACTCGTCAGCAGCCTCCCTTGCTTGTAGGGTGAAGGTCAGGACTGAGCAGGTGAGGTCCTTAGAGGAGAGGCCAGCCCCTGCCTCGCTGCGGGTCAGCTTCGCGCCCCTGCCACCCACACTGTCTTGCTCCACACCTCTGAGGGCGCTTCCGCTTCCACCCTCTCTGCTGTCCCTCTGCCGGGAGCACGGCTTCAGTCCCGCGGGACCAGAATCCAGGGATCCGGACCCACAGGGAGGAGCCCTTGCTGCCAGGGTGGGAAAGGAGGAAGCCCAACCTGGCCCATAATCTGACCTTCCCCACATCCTGTTATAAATGTCCTGGAAAGCGTTCGTGGACTTCTGTCCCTGGGAGGCAGGAGGAGGGGACCTCCTTGACAGAACATTGGCCCTAACAGTGCGACCTTAGCCCGATCTCGCTGGGGGTGGGTTTCTGAACGACGGCCTGTGTCGGCAAGGCCAGCGCTCCGTCCCGTGGCTTCAGAGAAGCAGTCCGTGACCCTTTTGGAGCATGTCGCACCTAAGTCGTTCATTCCAGTGGCGCTCCCTTTGTCCTGGAAAACACCCCAGTGTGAAGTTTCCCATTCTAACTTTGCCTGAGTTCAAAAGTATTTTCTTTTGTCGTCTTTGCGGCCCATTTAAGGTTCTGGGGCCTAGCAGCACGCTGCAGGCTGGGGCGCGGTGCCAGGGTCTGCGGCTCAGCGGGGACTGTGGCGGAGGAAACCGGGAGAACTCCGAGTGCATGTGGTCCGGTACCTGTCCTTTCACATGTTTCTCTTTTACACTGCACGATGCACAGAAGCACACGGTCCTGATTGGGAAGCAAGTGCACACACGTGTGTCGGGGAGCATGCTGGAAACCCTTTCCCATGGGGATGTGCATCAGGCCTCTGCAGCCAGCGCCCGGGGCCTGCGCCGGGAGGACCTCGATGTGAAGACGGCCAGGAGGGCGACGATAACCCCTGGCCCCGCCAGGCTCTGAGCCGCCCTGCACATGCTTCGCCACTCGGCCGCTTCCACACCCCGAGGGAGGCCCCCGCCTGCTTTCTGGAGAAGACACAGGCTCAGGGATGCCTCCTGATTGCCAAAGTGACACAGCTTATAAAACACAACAGCATTGCTGGCATGGCCCTGGAAGAGAATTTGGGGATTGGCCAGTCGGATTTGGTTTATATCATTAGCTGGATAAAACTTCATTCCCACAAAGGAAACTGCTCTGTTACTCAACAGGGTTTCATGTTTTCCTCTATACATTTCTACAGAACAATTGTTTTCAACATGAGCCACCTAACAGCTGCTTGAGGGATCAGACCACCTATCAGTATTCCACGCCCTTTCGCAGTTTAGGAACCACTTTCTCACACGAGCGATGTCCTCAGCGCCCCGAGACGCTGTGCAGAGCAGTCATTCCCTTTGCACATGTGAAGGAACGGAGGGACATGACCCGTTCTGGTCATTCCTTCGGTAAATACTGTTCACGCGCCAACTTAAGTAGGAAACGGGGACAGCGTGATCAACAACAGCCTCTGCCCTCATGGGCTCAGTTGGGGGCAGGAGTCGGCGAGCTGTTTCTGCAGAGGCCGGACAGGAACATCTCAGGCTGTGCGCCTTAAGGTCTCTGTTGCATCTGCTCAACTTGGCTCTGGTAAGACGTGGACAATGTGTAGACAATGCATGTGGCTGTGTTCCAATAAAACTTTATTTACAAGAGCAGGTGCCCTGCCAGAATTGGCCCATGGTCCCTAATTTGTCCATCTCTGCGGTACAGGAGCAAACCACTAAATGGGGAAAGTGTCGGGACATGATATTTAGGGAGCGTCGAGGGCTGTGAAGAGAATAGCACCCACGTTCGGGAGTGGCGTGGACTCCTGCCTAGATGGGTGGCCCAGAACGGCTCACGGAGGGGAAGACATTTGAGCTGAAATCTGACAGGAAGGACTGGGAAGAGCATCCCAGGTAGGAGACACAGTGATACAAAGGCCCTGAGGTAGGACGTGGTTGAGGAATAAAAGGGAGGCCAGAGGGCATTAGGCAGTGAGAGTGTGGGAGGTGTGGGCCACAAGGGAGGCAAGGCCACCCGTGCAGGGCACTCACCACAGGCCGTGGTGGGCGCAGGGAAAGGACACAGAGCTGCACCTTCCCTTTCACCCTTAGGACCTTCCAGCAGGTGATTCTCTTCTGGAAAGGATCCCAGATCAACGCACAGTATTGCTTGAGGCGAGCTCACCCCACACCTCAAGGAGACTCTGGGAGGCGGGGTGGGGTACTCACTGAAATAACTCCTGGAAGCTGAGCCACCCGGGCCGGCTGCGCGGAGACACCAGGAGCTTGGTCTTCAAGTCAGGACACTCAGACATGATGGACTCCACTGCTGGGGCCACCTCCTCACTGGCCACGAGGCCCTTGGCCTTGGAGGCCCGCAGCCGGTAGAGGATGTCCTTGGCGGTCAGCTGCGTGGTGCCCGGCATGAAGACAAGCCCTGGGAAGGAGAGGCTCCCACTGAGCAGGACTGTGGTCCCCTGGGTGAGACTGTGGCCTGTGGCCGCTCGGGCTTTGTCCCCATGGGGAGGAGCTGTGCAATCGCTGTCAGCCGCCTGCCCTCCCGGGGCCCCGCAGGACCCTGGCCCGGGAAGGAGGGGGGATCCTAGAGCCCTGTGCTCAGAGGCCAGCAGGCCCTGGGCCTGGAGCTGTCCTTGCGCCTTCCTGTCTTTGTGACCTTGAGCATGTTACTGGGTCTCTCGGTGCCTTCCTTTCCTGATCGGTAAAATGGGGGGATAATAGTAAGTGTCTGGCATATAGGAGGCATTATAACATGGGCCATTGTTGTGCAGCATTTTCATGGGACATTTTAATCATTATCATATCACACTTAAATAGCTCTATAGCTTCTAACACATTCTCATGGACACTTTTGAACCAGTGGTTCCCAAAGTGAGTTTTGCAAGATAATCCACAGGGGATGAAGAATTTAAAATTAAAAAAAAATTATTGAAATGTTAGAATTCTTTTTACCTCATTTTTGTACATATTTTAGAACATGCATGCAATATTACAATATAAATAACTGTATCCAGATGGGAGGGTGTGTGTTGCAGGAAGCCACTGCACACCAGCCCTGTCATGAGCGTGCACCAAGGCACACGGGAGGCCGAGGCGCCTGAGTGTTGGCAGGGCTGGCGCTGGGCACCGAGTGTTTGTGTGGAGATGGCGGTGGCTCGGAGCAATCTCCTGACCTGGTAGCCTCCAAGACAGTGTTTCCTGATCTTGTGCCCTTCACTGCCCTTTAGACGGCCTGTCTGCTGTGCCTGCCGTCCTTTGCCGAGGGCAGGATGTGCACCTGAAACTGAATAAAAGCGGACGAGGCCAGGACTCGGGGTGCCTCTTTAGGAAAGAGACTCCACCTGGCTCCACCCCTTAATAAAGTCATATTTCTTGTCTAGCATTTTCATTTGTGCACCGGCCCCTCCTGCAGATCCTGAACCCCGCCGTGCAGGTCGGGGCAGTGTGTCCCAAATATTTTTATTGGTAAATTGCGTGGCCAGAAAAGCCTGGAGACCACTGTTCCACGCAGCTGCATGGGTCGCAGTGGCTGCCAGTGAGGGCCCATGAGACGGGCTGGTGAGCGGCAGAGTCGGCCCTCACGCCTAGGCTTCCCAGCAGCCCGCGTCCTGGCGGAGCACCGCACTGCTCAGGCTGAGCTCACCCCATGCTCAGCCGTCCTAGACTCTGGCTGGAGGCAGGCCAGCTCCTAGGGGCGAGCAGAGGGAGGTGGGGGAGGAGGTGGAAGGCGGTGGAAAGGCGGCTGTTCTGTCTGCAGTGAATCAGCGGGAAGGAGGCAGCGTGTGTGTGAAGAGCCACTCTCCCTGACTGAGCACTCATGTGCCTGGCATCTCACTTAAAACCAGTCCCACTTGACGACGTGACAGCGGGGCTGCGGGCGCAGTCAGCAAGTGGCAGAGCCGGACTCGGAGGTTCATGTCTGAGACTCCCAAGACTTGTACGGACCCGAGACCTATTTCCTGGTGAGTTCCCTGAAGTCAGCTAAATAGGAGGAGGTAAAGTTGAATTCCTAGGAAGGAGACTTTATTCAAAGAATATATTTTAAAGCTCTTACATATCATCCCCTCTTGAGAAAACAGGTAAATATGCGATGATGAGGAAGTAAGAAAACACCTTAGAGCCGAGCTGGCATGGCTCAGTGGTTGAGCATCGACCTATGAAGCAGGAGGTCCCAGGTTCGATTCCTGGGCAGGGCACATGCCCGGGTTGAGTGCTTGAACCCCAGTAGGGAGCGTGCAGGAGGCAGGGGATCAATGATTCTCTCTCATCATTGATGTTTCTATCTCTCCCTCTCTCTTCCTCTCTGAAATCAATAAAAATATATTTAAAAACAAAAAACAAAACAAAACAAAAATAGATGGCAAACTCATAGGCCATGGTTTTTGCTGCCCTCTGTCCTAGAGGAGAGAAGAACCCTGTAGGATTTGGGGTACAGTATAAATGACATCTTTGGAGAAAACGTGTTGTTGAGTACATTCACCTTTTTGTCTGGAAAGAGGCAGAGGTTTTCCAACTGGGTCCACGGTCATACTTTCACAAGTCCTTGCTTTCTAAAATGCCTTCGCCTCTTTTTGTATTTTCATATCAGGGAGAATTCAAAGATACCAGAGACCTAATTTCTGGATCACCTGGGTAAACATTTCACAGTACAGCACTGCGAAGAGGCGTCGGCACCCACACTGGCTTTGGTAGAGCTTTGTGTTTAAATCTCAATGGCATAACTTTGTAGCTGTGTGACTTTGGGCAAACTTCTTAACCTCTCTGAACCTCAGTTTCCTCTCTTGCAAAACAATAATGTCATAATACCAAAGGTAGTTCATTATTGTTACTAAGGTAGTTTACTGTTATTATTTAGGTAGTTTTATTATTATTATTACATGGTTGCCCTTAGTTTCAGCTCTGATTTTGCTGTGCTTGTATACATTGCTTCAGTCAGAACTAACAATTCAGAAAAACCTCACCTTCCAGTCTCGCTCTGTTCTGTCTGGTTTACAAAAGTTAAATATGGACACTGACCTGTTCGCATACAAGCCACGTTGACCAGCCACCACTCCGGGACGCGGGGCAGAATGACTGCCACTCGGTCGCCTCTCTCAAGGCCGCAAGGCTCGGTGAGCACGTTGGCGGCCTTTCGGGACAGGGTGCCCAGCTCTCCGAAGCTCCACTTCACCTCGCCCCCTTTGCCATTCACCCACCACAGGGCGGGGCTGGCTGGTCTCTCTCCTGTCTGGCCACAGGCACATGAAAGAGAGGAGAAGGCTTAGGACTGGTCACCAAGTAGAGGGACATCCACTGTCGCGCCCTTCGCCCCTGTGCTGGTGGGTCAGGGCACAGCACCCAACTCGTCTTTGGGGGACTCCTCTCCTACTGAGTACAGTCTTGGTGCTTTTCCTTCCCTGGCCGCTGGCTGGCCATGCGACCCCGTCAGGCCGATGAGTCTCTCTGGGACCATCAGCTCTTGGTGTGGTGTGTCCTCAGGTCGTCCTGGCCTCTGTCCTCATGAGGACGGACACTCCAGCTTCCAGCCCCCCCATATCCCTGCAATAAAGCTCTTTCTTGCTGACATTAAACCCTGTTCCACCTAAATAACCCCCATGGGTGCCACAAGCTAGCGGCATCGGTGTACACCCTCAGGGCGGCATGGGCTTCATGGGCAGCAGACGGGCTGGGGGGTCGTGCTGGGAAGAGGCTGCAGGTTGACTGATTGATTTCTGGAGGAAACATCTCACCAAGGTTTTACACAGTCAGTGGTCAGTGCTGCAGAAGCTCTGATGCATACCCTCCCCTCCCCTCCCAGGATGCTCTTTACATACCACCCGCCCTCTGGAAAGCCTCCCGCAGCCCCCTTCTCCCACAGCCCTCTCTCTCTCTGTTCCCTCAGCCTTATCTCTCTCTGTTCCCGCAGCTCTCTCTCTCTCTCTCTGTTCTCACAGCCCCCTCTCTCTCTGTTCCCCAACCCCTCCCATCTCTAAGTTCCTGCAGCCCTCTCTCTCTATTCCCCCAGCCCTCTCTCTCTGTTCCCCAAGCTCTCTCTGTTCCCCCAGCCCTCTTTCTCTCTGTTCCCACAGCCCTCTCTCTGTCTGTTCCCCCAGCCCTCTCTCTCTCTCTGTTCCCACAGCCCTCTCTCTGTCTGTTCCCACAGCCCTCTCTCTCTGTTCCCCAAGATCTCTCTCTCTGTTTCCCCAGCCCTCTCTCTCTGTTCCCACAGCCCTCTCTCTCTCTGTTCCCCCAACCCTCTCTCTCTCTCTGTTCCCACAGCCCTCTCTCTGTCTGTTCCCACAGCCCTCTCTCTCTGTTCCCCAAGATCTCTCTCTCTGTTTCCCCAGCCCTCTCTCTCTGTTCCCCAAGATCTCTCTCTGTTTCCCCAGCCCTCTCTCTCTGTTCCCACAGCCCCCTCTCTCTGTTTCCCCAGACCTCTCTCTCTGTTCCCACAGCCCTCTCTCTCTGTTCCCACAGCCCTCTCTCTCTCTATTCCCCCAGCCCTCTCTCTCTGTTCCCACAGCCCTCTCTCTCTCTATTCCCCCAGCCCTCTCTCTCTGTTCCCGCAACACTCTCTCTCTGTTCCCGCAGCCCTCTCTCTATGTTCCCACAGCCCTCTCTCTCTGTTCCCACAGCCCTCTCTCTCTGTTCCCACAGCCCTCTCTCTCTCTATTCCCCCAGCCCTCTCTCTCTCTGTTCCCGCAACACTCTCTCTCTGTTCCCGCAGCCCTCTCTCTATGTTCCCACAGCCCTCTCTCTCTCTGTTCCCCAAGCTCTCTCTCTCTATTCCCACTGCCCTCTCTCTCTGTTCCCCAAGCCCTCTCTCTCTGTTCCCCCAGCCCTCTCTCTCTCTATTCCCACAGCCCTCTCTCTCTCTTCCCACAGCCCTCTCTCTCTGTTCCCCAAGCTCTCTCTCTCTGTTCCCCCAGCCCTCTCTCTCTCTATTCCCACAGCCCTCTCTCTCTGTTCCCATAGCCCTCTCTCTCTGTTCCCCCAGCCCTCTCTCTCTCTATTCCCACAGCCCTCTCTCTCTCTTCCCACAGCCCTCTCTCTCTGTTCCCCAAGCTCTCTCTCTCTGTTCCCCCAGCCCTCTCTCTCTCTATTCCCACAGCCCTCTCTCTCTGTTCCCCAAGCCCTCTCTCTCTGTTCCCCCAGCCCTCTCTCTCTCTATTCCCACAGCCCTCTCTCTCTGTTCCCATAGCCCTCTCTCTCTCTATTCCCACAGCCCTCTCTCTCACTATTCCCCTAACCCCCTCTCTCTCTGTTTCCCTAGCCCTCTCTCTCTGTTCCCACAGCCCTCTCTCTCTATTCCCACAGCCCTCTCTCTCTCTATTCCCACAGCCCTCTCTCTCTGTTCCCCCAGCCCTCTCTCTCTGTTCCCACAGCCCTCTCTCTCTCTATTCCCCCAGCCCTCTCTCTCTGTTCCCCCAGCCCTCTCTCTCTCTGTTCCCGCAACACTCTCTCTCTGTTCCCGCAGCCCTCTCTCTATGTTCCCACAGCCCTCTCTCTCTCTGTTCCCCAAGCTCTCTCTCTCTATTCCCACTGCCCTCTCTCTCTGTTCCCCCAGCCCTCTCTCTCTGTTCCCCAAGCCCTCTCTCTCTGTTCCCCCAGCCCTCTCTCTCTGTTCCCCAAGCCCTCTCTCTCTGTTCCCCCAGCCCTCTCTCTCTGTTCCCCAAGCCCTCTCTCTCTGTTCCCCCAGCCCTCTCTCTCTCTATTCCCACAGCCCTCTCTCTCTGTTCCCACAGCCCTCTCTCTCTGTTCCCACAGCCCTCTCTCTCTGTTCCCCAAGCCCTCTCTCTCTCTGTTCCCGCAACACTCTCTCTCTGTTCCCGCAGCCCTCTCTCTATGTTCCCACAGCCCTCTCTCTCTCTGTTCCCCAAGCTCTCTCTCTCTATTCCCACTGCCCTCTCTCTCTGTTCCCCCAGCCCTCTCTCTCTGTTCCCCAAGCCCTCTCTCTCTGTTCCCCCAGCCCTCTCTCTCTCTATTCCCACAGCCCTCTCTCTCTGTTCCCCCAGCCCTCTCTCTCTCTGTTCCCGCAACACTCTCTCTCTGTTCCCGCAGCCCTCTCTCTATGTTCCCACAGCCCTCTCTCTCTCTGTTCCCCAAGCTCTCTCTCTCTCTATTCCCACTGCCCTCTCTCTCTGTTCCCCCAGCCCTCTCTCTCTGTTCCCCAAGCCCTCTCTCTCTGTTCCCACAGCCCTCTCTCTCTATTCCCACAGCCCTCTCTCTCACTATTCCCCTAGCCCCCTCTCTCTCTGTTTCCCTAGCCCTCTCTCTCTGTTCCCACAGCCCTCTCTCTCTATTCCCACAGCCCTCTCTCTCTCTATTCCCACAGCCCTCTCTCTCTGTTCCCCCAGCCCTCTCTCTCTGTTCCTACAGTCCTCTCTCTCTCTGTTCCCGAAGCCCTCTCTCTCTCTATTCCCACAGCCCTCTCTCTCTCTGTTTCCCCAGCCCTCTCTCTCTCTGTTCCCACAGCCCTCTCTCTCTCTCTGTTCCATCAGCCCTCTCTCTCTCTATTCCCACAGCCCTCTCTCTCACTATTCCCCTAACCCCCTCTCTCTCTGTTTCCCTAGCCCTCTCTCTCTGTTCCCACAGCCCTCTCTCTCTATTCCCACAGCCCTCTCTCTCTCTATTCCCACAGCCCTCTCTCTCTGTTCCCCCAGCCCTCTCTCTCTGTTCCCACAGCCCTCTCTCTCTCTATTCCCCCAGCCCTCTCTCTCTGTTCCCCCAGCCCTCTCTCTCTCTGTTCCCGCAACACTCTCTCTCTGTTCCCGCAGCCCTCTCTCTATGTTCCCACAGCCCTCTCTCTCTCTGTTCCCCAAGCTCTCTCTCTCTATTCCCACTGCCCTCTCTCTCTGTTCCCCCAGCCCTCTCTCTCTGTTCCCCAAGCCCTCTCTCTCTGTTCCCCCAGCCCTCTCTCTCTGTTCCCCAAGCCCTCTCTCTCTGTTCCCCCAGCCCTCTCTCTCTCTATTCCCACAGCCCTCTCTCTCTGTTCCCACAGCCCTCTCTCTCTGTTCCCACAGCCCTCTCTCTCTGTTCCCCAAGCCCTCTCTCTCTGTTCCCACAGCCCTCTCTCTCTATTCCCACAGCCCTCTCTCTCACTATTCCCCTAGCCCCCTCTCTCTCTGTTTCCCTAGCCCTCTCTCTCTGTTCCCACAGCCCTCTCTCTCTATTCCCACAGCCCTCTCTCTCTCTATTCCCACAGCCCTCTCTCTCTGTTCCCCCAGCCCTCTCTCTCTGTTCCTACAGTCCTCTCTCTCTCTGTTCCCGAAGCCCTCTCTCTCTCTATTCCCACAGCCCTCTCTCTCTCTGTTTCCCCAGCCCTCTCTCTCTCTGTTCCCACAGCCCTCTCTCTCTCTCTGTTCCATCAGCCCTCTCTCTCTCTATTCCCACAGCCCTCTCTCTCACTATTCCCCTAACCCCCTCTCTCTCTGTTTCCCTAGCCCTCTCTCTCTGTTCCCACAGCCCTCTCTCTCTATTCCCACAGCCCTCTCTCTCTCTATTCCCACAGCCCTCTCTCTCTGTTCCCCCAGCCCTCTCTCTCTGTTCCCACAGCCCTCTCTCTCTCTATTCCCCCAGCCCTCTCTCTCTGTTCCCCCAGCCCTCTCTCTCTCTGTTCCCGCAACACTCTCTCTCTGTTCCCGCAGCCCTCTCTCTATGTTCCCACAGCCCTCTCTCTCTCTGTTCCCCAAGCTCTCTCTCTCTATTCCCACTGCCCTCTCTCTCTGTTCCCCCAGCCCTCTCTCTCTGTTCCCCAAGCCCTCTCTCTCTGTTCCCCCAGCCCTCTCTCTCTGTTCCCCAAGCCCTCTCTCTCTGTTCCCCCAGCCCTCTCTCTCTCTATTCCCACAGCCCTCTCTCTCTGTTCCCACAGCCCTCTCTCTCTGTTCCCACAGCCCTCTCTCTCTGTTCCCCAAGCCCTCTCTCTCTCTGTTCCCGCAACACTCTCTCTCTGTTCCCGCAGCCCTCTCTCTATGTTCCCACAGCCCTCTCTCTCTCTGTTCCCCAAGCTCTCTCTCTCTATTCCCACTGCCCTCTCTCTCTGTTCCCCCAGCCCTCTCTCTCTGTTCCCCAAGCCCTCTCTCTCTGTTCCCCCAGCCCTCTCTCTCTCTATTCCCACAGCCCTCTCTCTCTGTTCCCCCAGCCCTCTCTCTCTCTGTTCCCGCAACACTCTCTCTCTGTTCCCGCAGCCCTCTCTCTATGTTCCCACAGCCCTCTCTCTCTCTGTTCCCCAAGCTCTCTCTCTCTATTCCCACTGCCCTCTCTCTCTGTTCCCCCAGCCCTCTCTCTCTGTTCCCCAAGCCCTCTCTCTCTGTTCCCACAGCCCTCTCTCTCTATTCCCACAGCCCTCTCTCTCACTATTCCCCTAGCCCCCTCTCTCTCTGTTTCCCTAGCCCTCTCTCTCTGTTCCCACAGCCCTCTCTCTCTATTCCCACAGCCCTCTCTCTCTCTATTCCCACAGCCCTCTCTCTCTGTTCCCCCAGCCCTCTCTCTCTGTTCCTACAGTCCTCTCTCTCTCTGTTCCCGAAGCCCTCTCTCTCTCTATTCCCACAGCCCTCTCTCTCTCTGTTTCCCCAGCCCTCTCTCTCTCTGTTCCCACAGCCCTCTCTCTCTCTCTGTTCCATCAGCCCTCTCTCTCTCTATTCCCACAGCCCTCTCTCTCTCTATTCCCACAGCCCTCTCTCTCTCTGTTCCCCCAGCCCTCTCTCTCTCTGTTCCTACAGCCCTCTCTCTCTCTCTGTTCCATCAGCCCTCTCTCTCTCTATTCCCACAACCCTCTCTCTCTGTGTTCCTACAGCCCTCTCTCTATTCACCCAGCCCTCTCTCTCTCTGTTTCCGCAGCCCTGTGCTCCTCCCTCCCCAGGTACTGTAGTGATGCCTGCATCACAGATGCACCTGGCCCTCCCTGCAGACCGAGCTCTATGAGGTTGGGCTGGTTCAGGTACCTTTGGAACGGATGACCTTGCATAAGTTGCTTAACTTCTACAAGGTCAAGTTCCTCATCTGCAACCTCCAGGGGTGATGGGAATTGGATAAATAATATAGGTCAGTATTTCTCAACCTTTAGCCATCTGAGTATCACTAACGGTTGCCAGGTTGGTGTGCACTTGTGCTATTGTTCTTACACAGACTCACCTTTACTTGTATATAGTACCTGAAAAGGAACCGTGTTTACTCACCACCTCAGTGGGAAATCAGCTCCTCTTGCTAAGGGAGCTTACTGAAAAGTAAGTATATTGAAAACAGTGCGTCTTTAAATGCTATCTACTCTCTGTACAAAAGAGAGTGTAGCGAGTGTTAGAGGGGTGTTACAGCATGAAGGGTCACCCCAGCCGGTGTTGCTCAATGGATAGAGCAGAGACCTGCCGAACAAAGGGTCCGGGTTCGATTTCGGACAAGGGCACGTACCTCGGTTACAGGGCCCTCCCCGCCCGGGCCCTTGTCAGGGCGCGTGCAGGAGGCAACCCATCGATGTGTTTCTCTCTGTCTTTCCCTCTCTCTTCCACTCTCTCTGAAATCAATGGGAAAATATCCTCAGGTGAGGATTAAACAAAGAAACCAAAAACACATAAGAGACTGAAAGGAGACTCTCCTGGGGAGGGAAGGGTGACAGCATCAGTCAGTCCTGTGTCCAGGGCTCTGAAAGCCACCTCGGAAGCACAGGGCACCCGGGGAGGCAGGGGCAGGGGCCTGACCGAGGCTACACTGAGATGCTGCGGGGATTTGTTCTCCCCTAACCACTCCCGCGGAGTGGCCCTCAGACCAGAGCTCGGCTTAGTGTTCGGGGTAAGCGGGCGAGCAGCCTGAACCAGTGGGGAGAGCAGGGAGCTCCTGTGTGCGGCCTGGAGGAAAATGAAGGGAACGAGGAGGCTCCAGAGAAAGGCAGCCTCGCTGAGGCTCCGTCTTCCCTGGGGAGAGCAGAGCAGTTGGGACCGAAACCCAGGGCAGAGAGGCCCGAATTAAAGGGGGCAAGTGGGCCCAGAACCAAGGGGAGGGACGCCACGCACCCCCGAAATCACCACCACGTACCTTCTCCTTCTGGGCCCACTGGTCCAGCACATCCCCAGCAAAGTTAAAGCTCTCAGGCAGTGGCCTCTCACAGCGGTTTATGGCTTCAAAGTCAGCAAGGGTCAGGGGCGCCAGGAGCCGGTGACCCGCGTGAAGGCGCCGGCGCACCGGCACCAGCGGGGCAAGCCAGAAGTGCCAGAGTGCCCAGCAGCGGGAAGTGATCCGCATGGTGCCCCGAGGGACTGTGACTGCACAGGGGGCAGTACCACCACCTGTGGGGAGGCACGGGGTGTGGGGGAGAGGCGCGGGCAGTGTCAGTCTCTCCCCACACTCCTGGGGAAACTGCCAAGTGGACTGTGGGCCCCTGAAAGGGTAGACACCTGGAAAACACCCCTCCTCTTCAGAGCTGCAGGAGCCAGCCACCGCCAGCCCCCCCACCTGCTACTAGCCTCCCTCCACCACCAGCCCCCCACCTGCTGCCAGCCTCCCCCCATCGCCAGCCCCTCCACCTTCTACTAGCCTCCCCCCACCGCCAGCCCCACCACCTGCTGTCAGCCTACCCCCACTGCCAGCCCCCTCACCTGCTGCCAGCCTCCCCCCACCCACCTGCTGTCAGCCTCCCCCCACCGCCAGTCCCCCACCTGCTACTAGCCTTCCCCCACCACCAGCCCCCCACCTGCTGCCAGCCTCCCCCCACCACCAGCCCCCCACCTCTGCCAGCCTCCCCCCACCACCAGCCCCCCACCTGCTGCCAGCATCCCACCACCACCAGCCCCCCCACCTGCTGCCAGCCTCCCCCCACTGCCAGCCCCCCGCCTGGTGCCAACCTCCCCCACTGCTCAGCCTCCTCGCCACTGGGCTCTCCCTCTTCATTTTGTCAGTGACCAGATTAGCCTTAAAAAAAAAAAATTCCATCCTGGCCAGGTGGCTCACTTGGTTGGAGCTTCGTCACGTACATCAAAAGGGTTCAGGTTCGATTCCTGGTCCAGGCACATACCTCGGTTGCGTGTTGGGGCGTGTATGAGAGGCACCCAATCGATCTTTCTCTCTCAAGTCGATAAAAACATAGCATCAGGCGAGGGTAAAATATCCCTCAGCTGAGGGCTGTCACGCTCCTGTCCTCAGTCTCAGCTTCTCCCCAACCAAACACTAGACAGACACTTGCTGCCTGGACCCACATTCGAGGCCTCCATCTATCTGCCTTGTACTCTTCTCGAACTCCTCTACTTGAACTTCCTCTTCTAGTAAAAGTCGCTCATTCGCGCTTCATAATCTGCCATTCTCCTTGCCTTTGGCTGCCGTACTTCCTCCCCCATTCAGTCCTCCATCATAGCTGGTTAGGAACCTCCACTTAGTCCTGCCTCAGCCCTTCTCTGGCTGGGACTTTGGAAGAATTACTTTATCCCTTCTGCACCTCAATTTTCTCATCTGTGAAATGGGGAAATATACCTCTCTCCAGGGTTATTGAGGATTTAAAAAGATAATGCATGTAAAATGCATAGCATGTAGAAAAGACGTCCAAGTGTTAACTAATGCCATTATCAGGGTCTTTTCATTAGTGCTGTCATGGCCTTGGCTATGGAGCAGCCCGACAGTGAGTCAGGAGGCCTGGACTTTAGTCCCAACGCTTTCAAAACCTGCCTTGGGACATGGGCCAAGTCACCGCCTCACTGGGCTGCAAACTGTAATCTAGCCTCTTTTGTTCTAATTCTGTGATTATTTCTTCCTTTGAGTTTCCATGACATGCATCGATACTTCTCACGTGACAGTTGTCTGTCTTTAATTATTGATTGTTGTTGCTAACACATGTGCCGTCTCTCACCTCCGAGGGTGGTGTGGGTAGAGGCGAGGAACTGCTGCCTCAGCCGCAGCCTGACAGTCCCCTCCGGGGGAACAGCCGTGTTTATTAAGTGCTGGTGTGGACCAGTGCCTTACATTCCTGATGGTGTTCACATTAGGGCAAGCTTGTGAGGCCAGGGCTAGCATCATCCCCATTTTACAGATGGGAAGACTGAGGCCCAGGGAGACTTAAGTAGCCTGCCCCAGGTCATCTGTCTCATGATGCAGAGGCAAGGGTTGACCCCACGTGGTCTTGTCTGCTCACCCTTTCTGTTGTCGCCTCCTCTGTGCCACCTTCTCCAGTAGAGTTCACGTTGGCGCAGCTCCCCCTGCACCGCCCACACCCCCCCACACACACACCTCAGGCCTATCTGCTGCCTTGTGGAGTGGAAGACATGCCTGCAGCGCAAGGATGCCTGAGCCCTCAGATGGAGAACCTGCGCACAGCAGGACGGGGCAAGTGGCGGTTGTTGCCAAGCCCCCTTTGCTGCTCAGAATGACATCTGGGAAGGGAGCGGCCCATTCGGTGCAAACGCAAATTTACTGTGGCCTGGAAAGTCCCTGTTACATAAGATACACAGGAGAGGGACACGCATGGGAGTAAAAGCTAGAGTAAAGGAGAGGGACACACATGGGAGTAAAGGCTAGGGTAAAGGAGAGGGGCGTAGAGGGCCTTGCCCGGGAGTTAGCACCCTCCTGACAGTGGGGCCCAGCTCCCTCCTAAACATGGACATTCACAAGGACACGCACGCGCATGCGCACACGCACGCCACATATGTACTTGCACCCACGCGTGCCTCTCTGGGTGACCTTTGCCAAGTTGCTTAACATTCCCAAGTGTCATTTCATCTGTGCAAGGAGAGCAATGCTACTGCTTTCCTTACTGGCTCCTCATGGTGCGAGGGGCGCCTCAGCACGGTGCCTGGTAGGCGCCAGGATTCAGTAAACACGGGCATTCAAAGGCAGCCCTCAGGCTCTCCAGGCCAAGGCTTCACTGCAGACATGCACAAAACATCACGGTGGCTTCTCTCATCCTCGCCTCTTTCAGTGCCCAGTCGCTGTGCTCCAGCCCTAGGCACTGAACTGACCCCCACAAGCCTGAGGCATTCAGCCCTGGCTTCCAGCGTTGTGATCTCTCCTGGTCCAAGTGTAATGTGAGTGGAAAGACTCTCAAGATTCGGGCATGTGGACGTTCTTGCTTCCCGAGAACAGTGAGGGGTGCTGTGGCTGCTCCAGTGCCTCTCTCCTCTCCATCTCCTCAACATGGAAACATGACTTTTCATGAATTGCTCTTATTTCCCATACCTCCATGGACAAATTTTTTATTTCTAAATAAATCATCAAATTAACATGCCAAATATCTGAAACTATTTTTAAACTAGAGGCCAGGTGCACAAAATTCATGCACGAGTAGGGTCCCTAGGCCTGACTGGTGATCAGGGCCAATTGAAGCCTTCCAGCTGCCAGCTGGGGCCTTCCTTCATTCCACGCCGCGCCCTGGTGGTCAGCACATGTCATAGCAAGCAATCGAACTCCCGGTCTCCCAGTCGAACTCCCGAGGGGACACTTTGCATATTAGTCTTTTATATATATAGACTAGAGGCCTGGTGCATGAAATTCATGCACTCAGGGCAGAGGTGGGGGGTGTCTCTCAGCCTGGCCTGTGCCCTCTCGCAGTCCAGGAGCCCTTGGGGATGTCCAACTGATGGCTTGGACCCACTCTGCAGGTCCAAGCCATCAGTCAGATATCCTTAGCGCTACCGCAGAGGTGGGAGAGGCTCCTGCCACTGCCGCTGTGCTCGCCAGCCATGAGCTCAGCTTCTGGCTGAGCAGTACTCCCCTTGTGGGAGTGCACTGATCACCAGGGAGCAGCTCCTGTGTTGAGCATCTGCACCCTGGTGGTCAGTGCGCATCTTAGCGACCAGTCATTCTGCCGTTTGGTCGATTTGCATTTTAGCCTTTTCTTATATAGGATTAACATGTAGCCCTTAGTTTGGCAAAGTCTCTGCTTACAGTTCTGTATTTACATGACCATGTTTTGCTGTGCAAGCTTGTTGCTTTGTAAAAATGAGCAAGTAGTCCCATATCTATCCGTCCAATAGTCATTTTGAAAGCCTGCATAAGAATGAACTTTAGTGTGTAAAAACTACTCTCTGCACTGTCAAAAAATTCTTATGCAGGCTTTAAAAATAACTATTTTGAAAGCCTGCATAAGAATGAACTTTAGTGTGGGAAAACTACTCTCTGCACTGTGTCTATTTGTATATTTACAAAAGCATATCAGTTTCCAGAACGACACTGAAGTGTACATTTAAAAATCCGTAATATACAGGGTGTGTTGCCAGGTTTCAGAAAAAAAGGTAGGGATTAGATACTGCAAAGAAAACAACTAGACAATCCCAATATATTAAAAAGAAAGGAAGAAAGAGAGGAAGAAAGATATGAAGTGCAAAGGAAACTAGCTCGCTTGGGCTGGCAAATGCTCCCACTGACCGTCACGGCCTGCTGCTGTCTGGCAGCAGCCTTTGCGTGCACCTCTCGGGCCTCGGAGCGCAGTGGCTGCCTGCCCAGCAGGTACTCCCCATGCACAATGCTATCCTGTCAAAGTGGTTTCCCAAAAAAGATATTGAAAGGAACCATGCAGTTCTGATACAAAAGAAATTTGTAATAAAGCTAAATAACACTAAAGTAAAAGGAAATATTATAGCATCTGTTTCTCAATTTGTATGATCACACTTGTTTATTTCTCTGTTCACTTCTGGTCTCCATAATGAAAAATATTTTTATACAAAATGTACTAAAATTTTATGCAGACTAGATTTGAATGTATATTTAGTAGTTCCTGTGTTATGTGAAATAGGTCTTGCTTATGTAAACACAACCTTGTACTAATAAAGTACAAACCAAAATATCACAGAGGAGGATTTTTCACTTCCCCTTGAGCTTACTTTGCCAGTGACTTGCCTTCTCTCTGTCTCGCTGGTGCACTTTTTTCTGAGTAGGTGCCTGTGGACAGGCCTTTGAAGCAGACCACAGAGCTCCGACGGCCACCACTTCCCATTACATAACCACTTCCTGACTTGGGATTTTGTGGGAAGGCATATGATCTCAGGTTTTAATCTGATCATTTGAGCTCATGACATGATCTTCGCAGAAAATTCTGTATAAACGTGTTTAATAGAATATCTCCCAAAAGCACCTGTGGAAGTGAGAGTTGGGCGAGGCGGTTTCTAAGTCTGAGTGATTGCCAGGGTTAACGGTAAGGGAACCTACAGGGGGAACCTCGGGGAAATGGTGTGTGCTCGGTGGTGTGTTATCTCCGGAGAGAGTCTTGTTTAAGACCAGGCATTTATTTTACACACCAGACGACCGAGGCACTGAGAGGTGAGCAATTTATCAAAAGCCCTTCAACTGGCACGCAGCACAAATTCCCGCTGAGTGTGTCCCCAAAGCCACTGCCAGGAAACGCGGTCACAGATTTGCTGCATCCCTACCACCATCACACAGTAGGAGGACAGCCCTTTCCTGTCAAAGGGCCACTTACCCAGGGCTGGGTCTACAGTTACTGATTATGGCAACACCGTGTGACTCTCCCCTTCCTGCTGCTCTAAGATTTGCACGCACTCTCGCTCCTCGCTTGCTAGAAATATCCCCACGCGTCCTCGGGCCACTCCTTACCAGGCCGCAGGCAGTGAGGCAGCGGCAGGGGCTCCTCACAGGGATGCGGCTGTGCATCTGCCAGAAGACTCGTTCCTCCCGCCCATCCTTCTGTCAGCACCTGTGCCTGGGAGCCGCCTCTGGGGCACAGTGGGGAGGGTCATAATCCCCTGAGGAGGCTTGTCGTTTCTCTGGACATGCTGTGGTTAAAGGGACAGCAACTTATAAGGCACAGCTGTGGGGGCGGGGTGGGGAAACGCAGGGGCAACTCCTCTCATGACCCTGTGTCCAGCAAAAGCTGAGCCCAGCACATTAGTAAATTATTCTCCTCCGCACAGCTGGTGGTGCAAGGTCCACACTCTCCCTGGCCAGCGGCTGCGCTGAGCCCGGACACCGCAGGCTCCGTGCCTGTGGGTAACGGGCCTGGCCTGCCCAGCCTGTGGGCCTGTCCCAGGACTCACATCTGAACTCTCAACTCATTGATCAGCGGACATCACATAAAAACCCCTGGACCCCTGGCTTCCATTGAGCACCGACCCTGTGCCAGCCAGTGTTTGTCCTGAGCTTTATCTCACGTGGGAATTACTTTGTGACAATGTTGCTGGCTGGCGTGAACATGAATTTTGCCTGTCTGTGCCCTTGTGAATGCCAGGTCTTGGCAACAGGAATCGGGGTTCTTGAGGTCTATGCCTACCGGTTACTTGTTGGTGACAGTGACGTGACGGTGGCCAGACGCAGCACTTTCCACCTTAAGAGTTCACACCTCACAGGATACCCAGAAGAGAGCGTCTCTTACGAGTGCAGAAGGAAATGAAGGGGCTGAAGTCAATGAGGTCCTGGCTCAGCCCAGTGTGGTGGACTAGATAAAGGCCCTCAAAGGCGCCGCGTCCTAATCCAGGCCCTATGAGCACATTAGCTTGTACAGCAAAAGGGACTGAACGGATGTAACGAGGTTAAGGGTGAGGCGGAGGTCACTCTAGACCAGTGGTCAGCAAACTGTGGCTTGCGAGCCACATGCGGCTCTTTGGCCCCTTGAGTGTGGCTCTTCCACAAAATACCACAGCCTGGGCGAGTCTATTTTGAAGAAGTGGCGTTAGAAGAAGTTTAAGTTTAAAAAATTTGGCTCTCAAAAGAAATTTCAATCGTTGTACTGTTGATATTTGATTCTGTTGACTAATGAGTTTGCCGACCACTGCTCTAGACTATTGGGTGCCTGATGCAATGACAAGGTCCTTATAGGAGGACTGCAGCGCCTGGCCAGCGTGGTGGCGATGGTGGAGGACAGAGCTGAGAAGACAGGTTACAGAAGACCTTAGATGCCAGGCAAAGACGTTTTCACTTTATTCTGTGATTAATAGGGAGGCTGATGGTTTTGAGCTTTTGATCAATAGCGGTAACAGCAATAGTTTATTAATTTATTTCTAATCTGTCTTTACAAAACCTGATGAAACTGAGTGAAATTAAAATAGTTAGGAAAAAACTGTATACAGAATTTTTGTTGTTGTTAATCTTCAACTGAAGATATTTTTCTCCCATTGATTTTTAGAGAAAGTGGAAGGAGGGGGAAGAAGGGAGGGAGAAAGAGAGAGAGGAGAGAGAGAGAGAGAGAGAGAGAGAGAGAGAGAGAGAGAGAGAGAGAGAGAGGTGAGAGAGACACATTGATTGATTGCCTCCCGCCCACACCCCAACCAGGGCTGGGGATCAAACCCACAACCCAGGTATGTGCCCTTGATCAGAAATGGAACCCGTGACCCTTCCTGTGTGTGCTGATGCTATAGCCATTTAGCCACACCACCCAGGGCTAACAGAATTTTGTAAGTAGTCTGGACTTGAGCTAGACTGGACCTGATGCAGGGTTGAGAATGCATTACAGTGACAACTAAGAAAGGGCAAAAGTTACTCTCTTTGCTTTACTACAGAACCAAGAAACAACCAATGCAAAGAATATCAAGGTCAAGGATGTGCAGGGGTGCATCCCACCAAGAGCAAGAGATAATGGGATAATGGGATAATGGGATAATGGAGGACTGCCAGCACTCAGGACAGTAAAGTGCTGGTAAATGTTTGACAACTGGCTTTCTGAGAGAAAAACAAACAAACAGCTATGACTTGTAGTATTTGCCAATTTCTGTGGTATAAATACTACTATCGTGGCTGATTTCATGCTGAGTTTTCACCCATTAGGGCCATGTCACTGAACACAGCTGGAAGAGATGTGTACATGTGACTCTGGTGAGCTGTCAGAGCCCACTTGCGCACACCACTGCCAGGAATCTCCCTTCTTATCATGAAAGGACACTCTTGACATGCTGCAGTGCACATACCTATGTTTTACATCTTGGTGTGCTGTCGGGCCTCCTTGAGTTTGAATGCAGTGGGCTTGGCAATAGTCTGACACAATATGATCCCAATTATGTAAAACAACGTGCAGATGAATAAAAAAACACGTGACCAGGCACAGGATCTAAGACAAATACAAACCAGTTACCTAGAAAATTCCCACTTTTTTCTGATATTTAGACCAGAGGGAAATCTTTCTCCTGCATCTTACCATCACCAATAGCCTTTCAGCAAGGCATGATGTGATGGAAGCAAGTTCAGTGGAGGTTTGGGAGCAGAGAAGCAGAGCGCAGCGCTAAGTGCAAAGCTTTGTGGAGGTGGGCGTGGGATGGACACCTTTACCAGACAAGGACCACATCCTCTCCACGTAAAAACAGGCCAGGGAAGCACAAAACCGCTGGACACCACCATCCTCAGGCCCTGCACGAGGACCTGTCACAGAGGGGAGGGCCTGGCGCCTGCCCAGGAGGCTTTGCACCTGGCTGGGGACAGAGAGTGAAGAAGGTGGTGCCCTGAAGTGTTGTGTGGGACGGTGGGACACGTGAAAGGCTCAGGAGGGAGCGGTTGATTATGGTCTGGTCCTGGGCGGGAAGTCAGGAAATGCTTTATAGATGAGAGGCATTTTAGGATGGCCACTCTGGTGATGTAGGAGGTGTGCAGGAAGTGAAAATTCCAGGGAAACATGAGAGTTGGGAGGTGTCCAGAGGTGAACTAGAAAGATTGGTTGGATACTCACATCTGTTTCTGGCCCACATGTACCTGAGGAACCAATACTATATTGTGCAAGACGCTTTTGGTGTACATGTCAGAGTTCTAATCGATACAGCTTAAGGGAGGGGGAGGGAGGAGCTTACCAGTTTGCTGAAGCAATAATGTGTTGCTCAGCCAAACCATAAGGGGATTAGAGTGCAGCTGGTCCTTAGGAAAACCAGGGACCGAAACATCATTGTTGTGGCTGTTTCTCTGTGTGTGTTGAATGCATTTTCTTTCCCTGGAAATTGGTTTTCTCCACATGGTAGAAAACATGGGCCTTTGTTAATTCCTAGGTTTTTCATCTTAAAACCCCTGCCACTCAAGAGCTTGACTATTTTTTTAAAAATATATTTTATTGATTTTTTACAGAGAGGAAGGGAGAGGGATAGAGAGTTAGAAACATCGATGAAAGAGAAACATCAATCAGCTGCCTCCTGCACACTCCCTACTGGGGATGTGCCCACAACCAAGGCACATGCCCTTGACCGGAATCGAACCTGGGACCCTTCAGTCCACAGGCCGACGCTCTATCCACTGAACCAAACTGGTTAGGGCTTGACTATTTTATCTGTACTCTGGAAAATTCTTGAGATGAGCTTTGGGTTGGTTTAAGGACCAATTAACAGAAGCCAGAGTAGGGGTGGTGGTTGGGAAGGAACCTGGAAGTGACCATGAAGCCATTTGGTTGAGAGGATAGGCTATTCTGAGAATGGCCTGCTGGGCAGACAGTTCCAGGTAGCAGCCTCACTTATTAAATGCTTGTTGTATACCTGTATCAGGTTCAGGAAGTGAGACAGTCCTCAATCTTCCCTTTCCGGGATGTTGTGAACGAGAAAAGCCACGAATTCCTGGACAACCTACTCCTGAATCACACTTCTCAGTGGTTCTCTCTAGTGCCTTCACCGACATTTGGGGCAGAGTCTCCCAGCCATGGTCATTTGGGATCCGGTTGGCTTTTGGAGCCTCTCCGAGGTCTTTGGATTGTGAGAGCTGACCTGTCCCGCCGGCAAGGAGCAATAGTGTTGTTTTCTGACTTGGTTCCACAGGTGCCCATGGGAGCTCTTGCTTACACTAGGAAGACAAGAAAATACATCACCACCATCGGATTGTCACCAGGTCGCTAAGGTCCCTTTGGAAGGGCCGAGATTTCTTGCAGGGATGACAAGCACCAGGGGCCTTATTATGCAGGAGACACAAGGGGCACAGGGACATGCAGATGGGACCATTAGCTGGGCCTCTAGGGAGCCTGCTCCATCCCTAGTGAGAGAGAAACTACAATAATTAGAGCTCAGCTTAGGTTCCAAAGGGGAGCGTGTGAATCATATTAACAGGGGTGGGCAAACTTTTTGACTCGAGGGCCACAATGGGTTCTTAAACTGGACCGGAGGGCCGGAACAAAAGCATGGATGGAGTGTTTGTGTGAACTAATATAAATTCAAAGTAAAGGAGCGGAGGGGAGAGCAAGAGAACCCTCTGCTCTTTCGGCTCTGCGGGCCGGATAGAACAGCCGAAAGGGCCGGATCTGGCCCGCGGGCCATAGTTTGCCCACGGCTGCATTAGAATCTACACTTAAAGCTGCTTGGTCCAAGGCGGAGAATGTTGAATCACTCCTTGGGGTCTTATGTACACACCAATCTGGAAGCTGGGAGTTAAATCCCCAGAGCCCTGTGCACTTGGAGCCAGTCCACACGATAATCACAGCTATCCTTTACAAGCACACAGTCTTCTGTAATTTCCTGGATCCCATGTGCTATTATTTTATGTAATCCTCACAAAAATCCTATGAAGTAGGCACTAGTATCATTATTTTATAAACAAGGCAATTTGAATCCCCTGAGAGTTGGATAGTTGCCTGGGGCCAAGTCCTGTTTTAATGCTCAATTCTTTCATGTACATTTTAAAGTATGTATGTATTCACACACCCATGCACACAGTGTATGCAATGAAGCCGTTTTATTTATAGCTCAGTTTGTCACAAAGGGACTCAGGGGAGCCTCTTCTGAGGGCTTCTATGTCCTGGAAGGGACATGCTGGCTCTTGGGTCCTTTGACATGACCCTGTCGGTTTCTGAAAGCTTGCTTGCTTTCCGGTGCAATCAGATGCCCCAAGCTCATCTTGCACATTTCCTGCCTAGTTTCTCCCATCAGCCTTTTCTTGTTTGAGTCCTGGTTTCCTTTAGTGAGGAACGGCATTTGGTAACCAGTTAACCAGCCACCGTTTGTGGTTGAGCTTTGCTGACATTAGGCCGACTAGTCAAGTTTGGCCTCAGTGCCGTATTAACTGGCACTTGGCCAACGGTGTGCTCTACGGAGCAACGTGCTGCACCACACCGTGAGGCGGGATGGGGTTGAACTGACCTCCCTGCTTTCGGTGAGCAGCAGCAGCAGCCGGGATCTGTCTGCATTTGGTGGAAGCTATGGTTGCTGAGGTTGCTCTGCCAGGGTCCTGGAGACACACAACCCCTCCTGGTGACTGGGTAAAGTAAAGGGTGCGGCTGCCACTGTCTTGGTTCCCCTGGGAACTGATGGCCCAGGAGCCAAGAGCTGACCATGAGTTGCAGTATTTTCCATGTGAACATTCAAGTTAAGAGTTCAGGCTGGTGTTACCACGGACTACATGCTCTGCCCCCTGGGCTGCTGGCCTGCGTGGATAACTGCCCTGGGGAGAGTCTTAGCTGCGGGCTCCCAGGGGATAAGGAAACCTTAGCTGCCAGGTGTAGTGATCAAAACAGCGACTCCACTTCTGTCTCCAGGCCAGCAGGCGGGCCTCCAGGTGCAGCCCGAAGAAGAGGAGCTGTTGTCTCCTATGAAGAGAAATAGAAAACCAGTGTTTAAGAGCTTAAGCCAGATTACTGACTAGGAGGGTAGCACCCGGATGCTGCAGGTTAGGTTGCCACACAGATGGCTTCAGACTTTACCCTAAATATGAGGCAAAAGGTAGGTTGCTGGCTTGCCAGATGTCTCACTTACTCAGCTGGGTGTTGAGCAGGAGGCGTGGAGAGTTTATACTGGTACAATGAAATGCTTTTGGAGTCATCATTATTTTCCCTCAGTGCATTGGGATATAAGCTCACAAAAGGACAAAGTTCTGTCTGTCTGTTTACTACTTTAGCTCTGGCATTTTGGGTAATGCCCGGACCAGGATAGTTTTCTCGATGTTTGTTAACTAAGTCACTGTGCTGCTCCCACGGAAACGTCCCTAGGGGAGGCTCTTCGGTGGGGGCCTTCCTTTTACCCTTGACTTGCTCACATGAGCATTTTCCTCCCAAGAGGTAACTGTGGTCTGAATGCAGGTATTCTTTAGTCTTCCATTCATCAACTGCCTTGTCAGACCCTTTATACCGAGAAAAAGTATCTGGAGGCATATTTTCCACTGACAGACTCAGAGTTTTTAATTTTTAATAGATGTATTAGCAACAAAACAAAGCACACACATGCACGCTTCGGGGCACGCGTCTTGCATGAATAGAGCTGGTGTTGTGTCATTCGTAGGAAACTCAGGGAGGGAAGGTGCCATTTGTGTCAAGATGAACGACGAACTGTGTCGGCTGTATAACCACACAGCCTTGTGATGGGTAAGCACCAGGAGTTTGCTGACCTTTTGCTCTTACCACTTGTGAGGCGGCCAACAGAGCATTGTGCGAAGGTCTGCCAGCTATGCGGAAGAGAGACCAATTCTATGCAGCTGCCTAGAAGTGACGGACACTGTTCCCACGTGGGAGTCCCCACAGATTGGCAGGACTTGCACTGGCCCCGTGCGGCTTCCAGCACTATTGAGGGTGGGAAGCTGGTAATCCCCGCACAGTTGTCACTTCACCCAGAAGTCTTAGACTCGTTCTGTGTCTGGAAGCCTTTTAACAGGACCCAGAATTTCCCTGGAGGAGTAACACCTTAAATAAAGGAATAAAATTCAGCCTGGCCGTTTAGTGACTGCAGCAGACTGGACCTTTCATGCGGCCTAGTGGGGACAGTCGGAGGCTTTTGGGATCAGAGAGCCCTGAGTTTAACTCAGGCCTGCACCTAACAGCTGTGTGGCATTATGTAGGCACTGAATCTCTCCAAGACTCGATTTTCATCTCTAAAATGGGTCTACTTCGCAGTTAGGATGAAATGGCTGCGAAGATACACGAGCTCCTGCGGGGAGGCGCCGAGCGCGGGGTGGCCCGCGGTGCAGACTCCTGGCTGGCCAGCCGGAAGATGGGCAGTCTGACGCGTCACTGACGTTACCTCCTCCCCTGGCTGTCTTGGCAGGCAATGCTGTGGTGTTCCCGGGAGGCCTGGCCATCAAGACTGCTCACAGTTTTCTGCGGGCGAATGCTCTCGAAAGAGCAGCTCTTTTGAGACGATTCCTCAGCCACCAGGTGTAGCTCTCACTGATTTTCTGTTCTGCCACAGTCTCCCACACAGAGTCTCCCACACAGTCTCCTGATGCCAGGCTCTCTGGAAGTCTTGATAGGATGGAGTCTGAACCTTGGATTCCACTGGAATCTCCAGGGAGCTTTTCAGAACACCTGTGCCGGGGGCCCACCTCGGACAACGAAGGCAGTTTCTCTGGGAGAGAGGAACCGTCATGTGGATTTTTGAAAAGCTTCTCTAGTGATGTGCCCACCCCTCCAGCTCCTCTGCCCCCACGCTTCCACCCCGGGCCCACCACACACCCGCCCCTGCCCCCCACGCGCCCGCCCCCCTGTCCCGCACATGCCTGCCCCCTGCCCCCTGCCCCCCATGCTTCTACCCCGTGCCCCCCATGCTTCCACCCTGTGCCCCCCACGTGCCCTCCCCGTGCTTCCCATGCTCCCGCTGTCTTGTGTTCCCTCAGCCTGGAGGCATCACCTCAGAGTTTTCATGTAACTGATTCTTGCTCATCAGTCTCAACTCAAATGTCACTTCTTCTAAATGTCTCTTGACCACCCCGTTCTAAACTGCTCCTCTCATCCGGCTCGATTTCCTTTCTCACACTCCCTGCTGCGTGCACTGTCTGGTTACCTTGCTTATACTGCCTGCTCCCACTCTAAAATGCACGCTACGAAAGCAGAGCTTGGTCCCATTCATTCGCTCTTGTATGCTCAGGGTTAGAATAGTGCCTGGCATGTGACAGGTATGAATAAACATTTGTTGAAGAAATTGCCAGTCACTGATATAATATATAACATAATTCTAACGCTCGTTTCTTACGATAAATTCACAAAACAATCCTTTCCTGAGAAGCCAGCCTTATGCTTCCTATTGTCTCATGTCCCTTTACAGTTTATATTGTTGTTAATCGTGAGAGGAACGAGAGGAAGCTTTATGGGTGAGTATTCACTGCTGGGACTAGCGCTGTGTCCTGTGGCTTCGCCCTCCCTGGCCTCCCTTCCCACAGACTTCCTGCTGCTGGCGGCCATTCTGAAGGTTCTCGGGTTTGGGAACGCTGAGGTTTCTTTTCCTTGAACTGCCCCCTCTCTCTGGTGATTATTAAGAAGAAGAACGTATATGGGGCTTAAAGTCCAATGTTTGGATTTGAATTCTTGAACAAGTTACAAGGGCAAACCATTTAACCGCCGAGCCTCAGTTTCCTCGTTAGTGAAGGGGGGCACTAGTAGTTCCTATCCTAAAAACTGTTGTGAAAATAAAATCAGTATGAAGGTAAACTTGCCTTGTGCTGGTGGGGATTCGGCAGGTACGCTTTAAAAGAATCGGCCATGAAAATGCCATGTGGCTTGCCATGTCCCTTGTCCCTCTTGCCATTTTTGAAGGCAGGGGCCTTCTTCCCAGTCTCCCTGCCTCCACCTCCCTCTTCTGGGCCATAGACACACTCTGGCACACTGCATGGTGGGGCAGCTGTCGTCATTGTATTTCTGCCCTTCTTAGGAACCTGGTGCCTCTGTTACTTACCATTCCAAAACCTCTTTGACTGTTTCTTAAATTCCCTTAAAGCTTCACACCTGCTTCCTTGTGGCTTATAGCACACTAGAGGCCCAGTGCATGAAATTCTTACACAGGCAGGGTCCCTAGCAGCTGCTGGCTGCCAGCCAGGGCCTTCCTTCATTCGGCACCACCCCCTGGTGGTCAGCGCATGTCATAGCAAGCGATCAAACTCCTGCCCTCCTGGTGGAACTCCCGAGGGGACACTTTGCATAGTAACCTTTTATATATATAGATGATTGCTGCCATAGCTTAGAAATAACTGGGCCTTTTCGTGTTGGATCACCTGGACTGCTGAGCTTCTGGTGAAAGAGTGTCACTGCTTTTACGGAGATGGTTCTAGGAGAGCCCCATCAGCCAAGCAAAGCCATTCTGTGCCTTCTGCTTCATCGCCCTCATCCCCACTGGAGTGGGATGCTTGCCCCTACAAGCCCCCAGTCCCTTACAGGCTGGGTCCTCTCCCATCCACTTTTGGGCTGGTCTGACTCCCACCCCGTTGTCCCTGTCTCTCCTTTTATAAGCCAGCCGAGGCTCCTGAGGCAGCAGCAACATCTAAGCAGAGCGGAACACTATTGTTCTGTTGCCCTTGTTTTGTTTTGCTGTTTTTTATGATGTCCATTTATTAATGTTAAAGACATTGACGTTCCTGATAATAGTGATAGAATGTGTCCTGTTTGCTACAATTTCTGTAATAATTTATATTTAAAGCAATGACGCTAAGCTGCCATGAGCCTGAAGGAGCTGGGGACACCATGCCAATCATGCAGGCAGCTCAGCGCAGGCCAGGGACCAGGAGAGGTGAGTTCAGTGGGGTCTGTCCCAGTCGTCCGGCCATCTCTGCTGTTGTCATCCCTGACCCCCCTGGAGAGAGGCTGATGAACTTCCTCTCTTAAATGCTCATGAGAGCCTGGCCGGCGTGGCTCAGTGGTTGAGCGTTGACCTATGGACCAGGAGGTCACGGTTCAACACTCTGAAATAAATCAATACAAATATATTTTAAAAAGTAAAAATAAAATGCTCCTGAGAGGCAACTTGGATATTCCCCCTCATAGTTCTTAAAGCCCATGCTAACAGGTAGAAGGGTGACATAGGTGAGTGACATATCCACCTCTGTTTTAGACGTTAAAAGTCTAGGTCACGAGGGATGGTTTGAGCTCATACAATCTTGAAACACAAAGTGGGATTCCAGGCCAGAAGGAGACATGAATTATTACCATTTTATCATGATCACATCATTCAGTCAAATATAGCCTCTTTTTCCTGGGATTTTCTTTATGCCTATTTGATTTATAATGCTAGTTCTCTATTTCTAAACATATGGGGATTTCTAGTTAGCTTTCTCTCGGTAACTTCTACCGTGATTACATGGCCCGAAATATGCTCTGTAATTTCATTCCTCTGAAATGTATTGAAATTTGCTTTATGGCCAAAGTAAACAGCGTTAATTGTTATAACTGTATCACGTATGCCTAAAATTAATGTGTTCCCTACAGTTAGGTAGGCGCATGGATGTAGCTATATGACTAAGATGGCTTTACACCTGCGGGTGCTCTGTGTGCTTGCTGGATGCGTTGCTGTGAGAGGTGTGAGACCTCCCCCTCTGCTGTGTTTGGTTCTTCTTGAGGTCCGGCTATCCTTTGCTCTGTATACTTCCCGGCCATCGCGCAGGGGAAACCCTGGGAGTTCAGAAGTGAAGGAGGGCCACACAGAAGTGGGGGCTGGGGGCCGGGCTGGGAAGGCCTGGAAAGCAGGGGCCTGAATGGTTCCAGGGAGGACCTGTCAGTTGGGATTGATGGGCATCGATCTAAGAATGAGATCTCGTGGAGTGTCCCCTGTGATGGACCACAGGCAAAGCCAGGCATTGGCTGAGAGGGAGTATAAAGAGCCGGGTTGCCAAGGCAGTGCCAAACAGGAGCCTCCCACTGCTTATAAGAGCCACTTCACCTGCTACTTGTCTTGCTCACCTGATGACTTTCTAACTTACTGACCTATTCACCTGCCCAAACCTTCCTCCCTCCCCTTAGGACTTGACCTGCCCCTATACTGTCCGGAACCGTTTCTCTTCTCCTCCCATCTTCCCTGCACCCCTTCCTGCCTCACCCCTCCCTAACCCATCCCCATCCCTGACCCACCCCACCCTGCCCTCTCCACCTTGTGCTGTGTCCTGCTGGTGGCCTCAGGGACCCTGGGGTGCCCAGGGCAGGGGGTGCCAAGGATCCTGCTCTGGGTCCTTCTGCCCATGTTCCTGTTACTCTGACACAAATGAGTAACATGGGCATCAGTGGTTTGTTCCCTTTTAATGGGCTCGTTCACACTGTGGTTAACAGCAGCATTTTGGGGGGCCTCAATGGGCGCTAGTCCTTCCTAAAGCCCGAGGCGGATGGCAGGTGTTCTCACTGCGGAAGGGCGCAGGCACAGGGGCGCAGCGAGGCTGGTCCTGTCGGTTCCGCCAGCCGTGGGCAAACTACGGCCCACGGGCCAAATCCGGCCCGTTTGGCTGTTCTACCCGGCCCGCGGAGCCGAAAGAGCAGAGGGTTCTCTTGCTCTCCCCTCCGCTCCTTTACTTTGAATTTATATTAGTTCACACAAACACTCCATTCATGCTTTTGTTCCGGCCCTCTGATCCAGTTTAAGAACCCATTGTGGCCCTCGAGTCAAAAAGTTTGCCCACCCCTGCGCTAGACCCAACTCAGGAGAGAAGCCTGAAACTGGCCAACTTTACAGAATCAATAGGGAAAGATTTGCTTTATTTTAATTGAAGTATAATTGACATTCAATGTTGCATTAGTTTCAGGCATACAGCATAGTGATTGGACATTTATTTACATTTATCTACATTGAGACGGCCACCATGATAGGCCCAGTCATCATCTGACCCCATGCACAGTTATTATGATATTATGGTGTTTCTGGCTGACTTATTTCACCTAGCATAATATCCTCTCGATCCATCCATATTGTCAGAGATTTTATTCATATATATATATATATATATACACATACATACATACACACACATACTGGAGGCCCAGTGCATGAAATTCATGCATGGGTGGGGTCCCTAGGCCTGGCCAGTGATCAGGGCCAATCAGGTTCCCCACCTCTCCACCTCCCCCCTCCTCCTTTCCTCACCATTGATCGACGGGGGGGGGGGGGGGGGGGGGGCTGGTGGCTCGGGGGAGGGACCATGGGAGGTTTCCATCCCCAGTTTGGAACGTGTAGGCGGCAGCCGATCAATGATTCTCCCTCATCATTGATGTTTCTCTCTTTTTCCCTCTCCGAAATCAATCAAATATACATTTTTAAAATGCAAGGTTTTTAGAGGAAGAAAGGTAGGGCAAGGGAGCTATTGCCAGGGGGGCATTTGAGAACTTGCTCACATTTCAGATAAGATAACATAAGGTGGTCCTCAGGGGGTGACAGGTGAGGAGTGGCAGTGGGTGGAGCAGGGCACTTCGGGCTGAGGAATGGGCTGTCATGACTGGGAATGTCTGTGACAGTGACACTGAGTGTGTGTTGGGGCCATTATTGGGATAATTCATCCCCAAGAGGTTTTGATTCTGGATGGGAGGAGAAACACGGAGATCAGTGGGCCTTTCTTAGCCTAGAATGTGATGCAGGTCTGTTTCCCTACAAATGTAAACACCAAGTGTTCCTTCCTCTTCATTTTTTTTTCGAGGGGTGGGGCTGGCCGGGGGGAGGGATCACAGGCAGTTGGCCAGCCTGCCCTGTGCCGATCGGGGGCAGGGCCCACCAGGGGTAGGAGCCTCAGGCAGTTGGCCAGCAGCCCCACTCCCAGTCGAACTCCCGGTCGAGGGGACAATTTGCATATTAGGCTTTTATTATGGACTAGAGGCCTGGTGCATGAAATTCATGCACTGGGGGGGGGGGGTGTCCCTCAGCCCAGCCTGCACCCTCTCCAATCTGGCACCCCTCGGACATCCCTCTCACAATCCAGGACTGCTGGCTCCCAACCGCTTGACTGTCTGCCTGCCTAACCACCCCCTAACCACTCCCCTGCCAGCCTGATTGATGCCTAACTGCTCCCCTGCAGACCTGATCACCCCCAACTGCCCTCCCCTGCTGGCCCAGTCGCCCCCGAGTGCCCTCCTCTGCCAGCCTGGTCGCCCCTAACTGCCCTCCCCTGCTGACCTGATTGCCCCCAACTGCCCTCCCCAGCAGTCTGGGTGCCCCCCAACTGCCCTCCCCTGATGGCATTCTTGTGGTGGCCATCTTTGACCACATGGGGGCGGCCATCTTGTGTGAGAGCATGAGGGTCAATTTGCATATCACTTCTTTATTATCTCTATATATAAAAGCCTAAGCGACCATCGCAACTGAATGGATGACCGAACAGGCTGTGTAGGGCGACCAGGCCAGTAGGGGGGTTAGTGAGGGGCGACCAAACGACTGAGCCCCAGGCTGCGTGGGGCAACCAGGCTGGCAGGGGGGTTAGTGAGGGGCGACCAAACGACTGAGCAGCAGGCTGCATGGAGCAACCAGGTCGGCAGGGGGCTTAGTGAAGGGCGACCAAATGACTGAGCAGCAGGCTGAGTGGGGCGACCAGGCCCACAGAGGGGACAGTTGGGGGTGACCAGGCTGGCATGGGGGGCAGTGAGGGGATACCAGGCTGGCGGGGGGAGGGGCTGTTGGGGGTGACCAGGCTGGCAGGGGGGCAGTAAGGGGCAACCAGGCCAGTGGGGTGGTGGGCAGTTAGGGGCAACCAGGCCAGCAGTGGGGGCAGTTGAGGGTGACCAGGCCAGCAAGGGGGGCAATTAGGGGCGATCAGGCAGGGAAGCAGGTGAGCAGTTAGGAGCCAGTGGTCCCGGATTGTGAGAGGAATGTCTGACTGCCAGTTTAGGTCTGATCCCCAGGATCGGTCCTAAACCAGCAGTCGGACATCCCCCAAGGGGTCCCGGATTGGAGAGGGTGCAGGCTGGGCTGAGGGGACTCCCCCCCCATGCTCAAATTTCGTGCACTGTGCCTCTAGTATAAGATAATAAAAGCCTAATGTGCAAATTGACCGAACAGTGGAAAGACCAGTCGCTATGATGCACACTGACCACCTGGGGGCAGACACTCAGTGCAGGAGCTACCCCCAGCCCGCAGGTCCCAGGCCAGCCAAGGCGGGTGCCAGCGGGGACCCCCCCCCCCCCCAATAACCCCAGCGGTTGCCCTACAGATTGGCCCTGATCTCTGGCCAGGCCTAGGGACCTTACCCATGCATGAATTTTGTGCACCGGACCTCTAGTATAGAATAGTTTTTCAGTGGTATCAGTTGTAACTTTATTTCATTTCTGATTTTATTTATTTGGACTCTTTCTCTTTTTTTGATGAGCCTGTCTAAAGGGTTTTCAAATGTGTGTATCTCTTTTAAAAAAACCACTCTTAATTTAATTGATCTTTTAAAAAATTATAGCCTCTATTTTATTTATTTCTGCTCTGATCTTTATTTTTTTCCTTGTACTAACATCAGGCTTTGTTCTCCTTTCTATGTTTTTGTCTGGTTTTCTTCTTAGTTGACTTCTAGTTTCATACTGTTGTGGCTGGAAAAGATGCCTGATATGATTTCAATCTTCTTATATTTATTGAGACTTGTTTTCTGGCCTCACATGCAGCCTGTCCTGGAGAATGTTCCATGTGCACTTGAGAAGAGTGTGTATTCTGCTGTTTTTGGATAGAATGTTCTGCATATTATCTATTAAGTCAATCTGCACTAGTATGTCATTGAAGGCCAATGATACCTTATTGATTTTCTATAGCAGTGGTTCTCAACCTTCCTAATGCCGTGACCCTTTAATACAGTTCCTCATGTTGTGGTGACCCCCAACCATAAAATTATTTTGGTTGCTACTTCATAACTGTAATTTTGCTACTGTTATGAGTCGTAATGTAAATATCTGATATGCAGGATGTCTTAGGCGACCCCTGTGAAAGGGTCGTTCGACCCCCAAAGGGGTCGCGACCCACAGGTTAAGAACCGCTGTTCTGAGCACACACTCACCCTTTCCTTCACTTGTTCTTACTCCATAGCCATGTGGCCTTAACAGTCCCATGGCCGAGGGAGGATCCAAGATGACGGCATAGATAAACACCTAAACTGCTGCCTCGCACAACAATTTCAAAACTACAACTAAAAGACAAAACGTCTATCACCCAGAACCATGGGAAAGCTGGCTGAGTGGAAGTTCTACAACTAGAAGGAAAGAGCAAACAGCATTGAGGGGTGCACAAGCGCTGAAAAGCTGAGGTACGGAGTCGCGAGAATCAGGCTGGCGACGGGCATCTGGGAGCGCTGCTTTTTTCAACCCGAAGGGAGACAAGCTCCCGATTACTCTGAACTCCAGTTTCTGGGGAGATGCGGGGGACCCAAACTCCTACAGGGAGAAGCTGGACTGTCTGCTGTGGGGTCGGAAAGTGAGGGTGGCTTGCTTGCAGGGCTGCATGCAGGAATAATTGTTTACTGTGCTGGGGCACGGGACGCGGGGTCGCGGTCGGAGATGCAGAGCTGGCTAACTGGCAGCCATCGCTGTTTGCCACGCCCTAGTCTAGTCACACCCTGAGACCCTGCCCCACACAATCTACAAACCCACCCAAGCTCCAAGCAGCGGCTTTAGCATATGAATGACCTGCCCTATCGCAGCTTAACATAGCAAACTTGCAGCCCAGGTCAGACAGCTCCAAAACCTCCAAACCCCAAGCAAAGAGGAGAAAACTGTAGTTCTCCCTGTAGCGCCTGCTGAGTGGCCTCAGACAGTAGCTGACCTGCACCCCATTGGAGATCCAGAAGCCAGTGTACCTAGTGGTCAGCGTGAGACACCAGATTTCAACTCCTCACATCCATAAGTGACACATTCAAGAGGCAGACTCAGTGAGCACCAAAGTCCCACTGAAACAAGTCCTGCACCATAAGCATGTCTCCAGCACAGCAGTTCTTCCATTATAGACACAGCGGGTCCTCACAGCCAATTGGCCTGGAGGTCAATTCCTCCCAGTGTACCAACAGCAATCAAGGCTTAACTACACCAAGACTTTGCACTCAGCCCACAAAGGGGTGTACCAAAGGCGTCCACCTCAGGTGATTGGGGAGGCTGAGCTACTGGCCCCTATAGGTCACCTACCACACAAAGCCACTCCATCAACACAGGGAAGCAGCAAAATGCGGAGACAAAGAAACATGTCACGAATGAAAGAAATGGAGGAAAG